>NC_036856.1:41541690-41547869 GCF_002910315.2 Salvelinus sp. IW2-2015 | reverse complement strand
CGGACTCTTTCACTCGCTCACTCGCTCAGCCCAAGTCTCGGTGTTGCACGGCGAGCTAACCAGCTCCAGATAGCCTTCTCTATGGCAGATTCTCCCTTAAACAACTCCTGGCCTTCTTTCTCCAAACTCTGGATGAAACGTTGGTCCTTCAAGAGAGGTAGCTACAACCATCACCTTTTTTCTTTTTTTGCTACTGCTACTACTGTCTCCCTTTCTCTGCCTTTCTCCTCATCACACTTTAAAAAATGATGTTTTTGTTGATCTCATGCGTTACGGTGGTCTTCCAGTTTCTTCATTTACATTACATTTAAGTCATTTAGCAGACGCTCTTATCCAGAGCGACTTACAAATTTGTGCATTCACCTTATGACATCCAGTGGAACAGCCACTTTACAATAGTGCATCTAAATCTTTTAAGGGGGGGGGGGTGAGAAGGAGATCTTCAGATATGGAATCTTGTGGTTTGTGTCTTGTAATTTCAGTTGCATTATCTCCTGGGGTTCTTAATATGGTCTAAACCTGCAATGAAATCATTCTCACTTTTGAAAAAAAAATACATATTTTTTTGTTATTATCTTAAACTAATAGTTATATTATATATCAGCATGTGTTTTATATTGATGTTGTATAATGTTTTTTTATTTTTTTGCCACAGTGAGGTTTTGTCTATTTCCTTTGGTGTGGAGCGCTCAGATCAAAGTGCCTTTCTGTCTCTAAGGGATGTGAGATGACAGGTGTTGATGTGTGTCATGCCCACAGATTTCATATCACATGTARACTGAACAAAAATATAAACGCAACATGTGACAATTTCTAAGATTTCACTGAGTTACAGTTCATATAAAGGAAATCAGTCATMTTAAATKAATTCATTAGGCKRTAATCTATGGATTTCACATGACTMGGAATACAGARATGCATCTGWWGYTCACAGAAACCTTTAAAAAWATATATTGTCACAGGATCTCGTCACGTTATTTCTGTGCATTGAAATTGACATCGATAAAATCCAATTGTGTTCGTTGTCCGTAGCTTATGCCTGCCCATACCATAACCCCACCGCCACCGCCACCTCAGTTCACAATGTTGACATCAGAAAACCGCTCGCCCACACCACACCATACATGTGGTCTGCGGTTGTGAGGCCGGTTGGACGCACTTCCAAATGTTCTAAAACAACATAGGAGGCTTATGGTAGAGAAATMAACATTCAATTCTCTGGCTACAGCTCTGGTGGACATTCATTTTATTATTAATAATATTAATTATTATTAGCATTAAAAAAACATTTTTTTTTACATTGACCTGTTTTTCTCCCCAATTGGTAGTAGTTACAGTCTTGTCTCATCGCTGCAACTCCCATACGGACTCGGGAGAGGCGAAGGTCGAGAGCCATGCGTCCTCCGAAACACAACCCAGCCACACAACCCAGCCAAGCCGCACTGCTTCTTGAGACAAAGCCCGCTTAACCCGGAAGCCAGCCGCACCAATGTGTCGGAGGAAACACATTACACCTGGCGACCGTGTTAGCGTGCATTGCGCCCGGCCCGCCACAGGAGTCACTAGAGCGCAATGGGACAAGAACATCCCTACCGGCCAAACCCTCCATTAACCCAGATGACACTGGGCCAATTGTGCGCTGCCCCATGGGTCTCCCGGTCACGGCCAGCTGCGACAGAGCCTGGACTCGAACSAGGACCYCAGTGGCACAGCTAGCACTGCGATGCAGTGCCTTAGACCACTATGCCACTTGTGAGGCCCCTGGTGGACATTCCTGCAGTCAGKYTGCCAATTGCTGGCTCCSTCAAAACTTGAGACATCTGTGGCATTGTGTTGTGTGACAAAACTGCACATTGGTGGCCTTTTATTGTCCCCAGCACAACGTGCTGGTATCTTTTATTTCAGCTAATGAAACATGGGAACAACACTTTAAATGTTGTGTTTATATTTTTATTCAGTGTATTTWTTTTATTTTACCTAAACAATACATCTGTCACATATCTTTAAAGATGCCAAATGGCTGTGGGCTACACTAGTTCATTTAGCAGACAGACTTGCTTATAATTCCCGTGGCATTATTTTACATTATTTTATAGTAAGAAAAAATATAAAAAATGTACCTTTATTTAACTAGGCAGTTAAGAACAAATTCTTGTTTTCAATGACGGCCTAGGAACAGTGGGTTAACTGCCTGTTCAGGGGCAGAACGACAGATTTGTACCTTGTCAGCTCGGGGATTTGAACTTGCAACCTTTCGGTTACTAGTCCAATGCTCTAACCACTAGGTTACCCTGCCGCCCCAATTGAACAAAGCTGAATAAAATAGAAAGGATATTTTSCCCCAAACGAGTTCCGAGGCAYTGTTAAACAGTTCATGTGTTTCACTATGTTCTGTWGGCGATGGGCTCTCCAACCCTCTTCCAGGGGTCCTAGGCCTATAGGCTACTTTAGTTGTTATACAAACCTTATCAAAACATTGAGGCCTATAGGCTAGCTAGGCTACATGATACATGCGACTATGATTAGAAAAAATGCAAGCACCTTTCCTTGCCTTAGTTTGCACAAACCGGGCATTATTCACAAGTGATGATATTCTCACCCATCAGACTATTCTCAATTTAATCTTTACATATACTAAATATGTGTCAAATTAGATTTGATATAGAATGGGCCATCATCATGCACCTGTCGGAAGAGAAGTGGGACGGGGAAAAAAGATGTCACCTGTATGCACTTGAATATCGAATGGAGGACGCTTTTCCCGCGGTTAATTTTCATGCCAGCCAGGTAGGCTACTCCGGTGTTAAAGTGAAGCAATGTGCTTCATATTAGAATAGTTCAGAAATAAATATAATAGGCCTAGCCTATAGAATGCTGATGGGATCCTCCTCTTTTTAATAGAGGCCATCAGAACTCTGTTTTCTCACACAATTGCATAGCATAGCTTAATCTATCGAAATGTTACACAACATAGGTTTATAGCAACAGTTATTGAATTCCATGCATCAACCAGCTATGAGGAGCTGCCTCTCACTGCACATCAGCTGATCCTATTCCGCTCAAACTCTGAAGGCCGGGGCTCTCGTGGAATTGTTGTGAGTTTCCAATTTTCTTATTGCGATTGCATATTGAATGTCAGAGTGGTTAGAGGGACAATAGGAGCCTGGAGTGCCAAGGCCATTAGTGACCTGAATGGAGGGACAATAAGAGCCTGAGTACCAGGCCATTAGTGACGCTGATGGAGGGACATAGAGCCGTGAGTACCAGGGCCATTAGTGACCTGATGGAGGGACAATAGAGCCCTGAGTACCAGGCCTTTAGGACCTGAAGGGGGACAATAGAGCCCTGAGTACCAGGCCATTTATGACCTGATGGAGGGACAATAGAGCCCTGAGTACCAGGCCATTTAGGACCTGATGGAGGGACAATAGAGCCCTGAGTACCAGGCCATTAGTGACCTGATGGAGGGACAATAGAGCCCTGAGTACCAGGCCATTAGTGACCTGAGGAGGGACAATAGAGCCCTGAGTACCAGGCCATTAGTGACCTGAAGGAGGGACAATAGAGCCCTGAGTACCAGGCCATTAGTAGCGCTGAGGAGGGACATATGAGACCCTGAGTACCAGGCCATTTTAGTGACCTGAAGGAGGGACAATAGAGCCCTGAGTACCAGGCCATTTAGGACCTGATGGAGGGACAATAGAGCCTGAGTACCAGGCCATTAGTGACCTGATGGAGGGACAATAGAGCCCTGAGTACCAGGCCATTAGTGACCTGAAGGAGGGACAATAGAGCCCTGAGTACCAGGCCATTTAGTGACCTGATGGAGGGACAATAGAGCCCTGAGTACCAGGCCATTAGTGACCTGATGGAGGGCAATAGAGCCCTGAGTAACCAGGCATTAGTGGACCTGAAGGAAGGGACAATAGATGCCCTGAGTACCAGGCCTTTAGCGACTGGCCGTTAGCTTGTTTGGTAGGCTACTAATGACCATCAGCGGCATCCGAATGCAGGTTTGGAGAAGCCTAGTTACCYTGACTCAACTGTCACYTGGCGTTTGACTGAGGTCATGACTCGTGACTACCGYTGTGGTGGCAATAAGATCGTCATAAACAGCCCTAGTTATGATCAAGGATCATTTTAGCTCAAATAGGCAAGTCAAGCCTGATTGTATCTGCTTCTTCATAATTTTGTTMTCGGGTCATGGGTGATAAAATTGACTATGATGACTGTGTAGAAATGAGCAGCCATCTTTGGGGTGTAGTTAACACTGTCAGCTACCGTTTCCTTGTTTATACACTAACTATCAGTCCAGTCTGGACTCAACAGACAGAGACACAACATTGGCATCRGTGTTTCTGAATGCATTGGTTCATTTGTGGCCCTATCAATATGAAGAGGCTGAGGAACGTCTYCGTTGTTTCACATCAATAGATTTGTTTTTCTCTCACCTAGTCAGCTTGGGGATTTGAACCAGCAACTTTCCCGGTTACTGGCCCAATGCTGTTAARCGCTAGGCTAGCTGCCGCCCAACTCAATGGTTAAGAAATAGAACTACTAAAATGCCATTATTAAAGGATCAGGTCAAAGTAGAGGAGAACAAATCAGTGTACAGAAACAAACAGGCTTTGAATACTCTCTGTAACCCTTACAAACGCAGTGCTTCATACTCAACTATTACAACTGTAGTTAAATGTATTGCTAGTTTGTCAACAGCTCTCACTGGCCCTGTAGAGGTCTGTTGTACTGTGTCTACACGGGAATACAGAACAGACAGACCTGGCTGCCTGTGATTGAGCCTAAGCACTCCAAGAGCCTGGGAGGCCCTTTGTTTAATCTCCCTAGATGCATTAAAGATATGAGAGGCCAACCATAAAAGGCTATGGCTGCTGGTGCTACAAGCCTCAAGCTGAAGCCCAAACCCAGGCAGGTTTACACTTAGCCAGTTGGACCTGGATGAAGCAAACACTTATTCTCTCTCCCTGTGTCTCTCTCTCTGTCTCTCTCTCTGTCTCTCTCTCTGTCTCTCTCTCTCTCTCTCTCTCTCTCTCTCTCTCTGTCTCTCTGTCTCTCTGTCTCTCTCTCTGTCTCTCTCTGTCTCTCTCTCTCTCTCTCTCCAATGTTTATGAATGCATTGGCTCGTTTGTGGCCTATCAATTCTCTCTCTGTTTCTGTCTCTCTCTCTCTTTCTCTCACTCTGTCTGTCTGCCTCTGTCGCCCGCCCGCCCGGGACATTGTCATTCCTCTGGCCTGAGAGAGTGATTTACGTTAGAAAATACATCCACGTTGCACTCAGCAATCACAACGATCATTTGTTGGCCATGCTGTTTGGGAGTAGAGAGGAGCAGGGCCCTGGTTTATAGCATCAGCCGGCAGGACATGTGGAGTGGGTTGTTTCCAGTCTCCAGTGTGGCTGGGGGTTTGTGTGGTCTGGTTTTCCTCTTTCCTGGGCTCAACACTATGGGACGTATCCCCAGTTTAGTTTAACCACAGCGCCTCTCCTCAGACCGGGGCTGGCTGTGTCTGAATGTGTCAACTGTCCAGTGGTCCTGGCAGCCTTTCTACAGATAGGCATCTCTATGAGACGGAACATGAGCAGCTCAGAGATCCAACTAATAACTTAGTAGACTAATAAGACATAATTGGCTGATAGTTAGTGAGTACACAGTCTAGCTTTGTCTGATAGTTAGTGAGTACACAGTAGCTTTGGTCTGATAGTCAGTGAGTACACAGTCTAGCTTTGGTCTGATAGTTAGTGAGTACACAGTCTAGCTTTGGTCTGATAGTTAGTGAGTACACAGTAGCTTTTGGTCTGATAGTCAGTGAGTACACAGTCTAGCTTTGGTCTGATAGTTAGTGAGTACACAGTAGCTTTGGTCTGATAGTTAGTGAGTACACAGTCTAGCTTTGGTCTGATAGTTAGTGAGTAACACAGTAGCTTTGGTCTGATAGTTAGTGAGTACACAGAAGAGGACTGGCCACCCCTCATAGCCTGGTTCCTCTCTAGGTTCTTCCTAGGTTTGGGCCTTTCTAGGGAGTTTTTCCTAGCCACCGTGCTTCTACACCTGCATTGCTTGCTGTTTGGGGTTTTAGATGGGTTTCTGTACAGCACTTTGAGATATCAGCTGATGTAAGAGCGGCTATATAAATACATTTGATTTGATATACAGTAGCTTTGG
>NC_036856.1:41534234-41536980 GCF_002910315.2 Salvelinus sp. IW2-2015 | reverse complement strand
CTAGCCTTTGGTCTGATAGTTAATGAGTACACAGCTAGCTTTTGGTCTGATAGTTATGAGTACACAGTTTAGCTTTGTGTCTGATAGTTAGTGAGTACACAGTAGGCTTTGGTCTGATAAGTTAGTGAGTACACAGTAGCTCTTGGGTCTGATAGTTAATGAGTACACAGTAGCTTGGTGGGTAACTCTGTGTGATATAGTGAGTACACAGTAGCTTTGTCTGATAGTTAGTGAGTACACAGTAGCTTTGGTCTGATAGTTAGTGAGTACACAGTAGCTTTTGCGTCTGATAGTTAGTGAGTACACAGTAGCTTTGGTCTGATAGTTAGTGAGTACACAGTAGCTTTGGTCTGATAGTCAGTGAGTACACAGTCTAGCTTTGGTCTGATAGTTAGTGAGTACACAGTCTAGCCTTGGTCTGATAGTTAGTGAGTACACAGTCTAGCTTTGTCGATAGTTATGTGAGTACACAGTAGCTTTGGTCTGATAGTTAGTGAGTACACAGTTAGCTTTGGTCTGATATAGTTAGTGAGTACACAGTTAGCTTTGGCCTGTAAATTCATTTTGAATTACAGAAACACACGTTGTTGGTTATGTTTTGCTGTTTGATCAGAAATATTACAGACCATGCAATAGATACAATTGTATGAAAAATAATGTGGTCAAATAAAATAGCATCTCTACACAGCACAAGCAGCTTGTTTGCATATGACATGGATGACATCATAACAAGTTGCCCGTGGCATCATAACAAGTTCCCCTTGGCAACGGTGGTTTGTGACATCATGTGAATATGTGAAGAATCTSTTTTATGCAACAGCAATGTAAAAGAGCTTTCACAGCTGGTCTGGGTTATGCCTGTACTGGGACCTGGCTCTGTACCCACAGGAGGTTGGTGGCACCTTAATTGGGGAGGACGGGCTCTTGGTAATGACTGGAGCGGAATCAGTGGAACGGTATTAAATACATCAAATACATTGTTTGCCGTTCCATTCACTCTGTTCCAGCCGTTATTATGAGCCGTCCTCCACTCAGCGGCCTCCAACCTCATTGGTAGGGTTTACTGGTTCCTCTCATACTAATAACACACTCAAGGATGATTTCTATCTCAGTAAACTGATATCTGTACTTGGCCATATAATACTACTGTCAATCAATCAATCAAATGTATTTATAAAGCCCTTTTTACATCAGCTGATGTRACAAAGTGCTGTACAGAAACCCAGCGTAAAACCCCAAACAGCAAGCAATGCAGYTGTAGAAGCACGGTGGCTAGGAAAAACTCCCTAGAAAGGCAGGAACCTAGYAAGAAACCTAAAGAGGAACCAGGCTATGATGCCTGACCTATAGGCCTATAGGGTTCAGGTATGGGTTGATTTTTGTCTCCCTCTTCCTCACTTCCTTCCTCGTCACTCCTCACCTCTCCACCTGATAGCTGATGTATGGTGAGCGTTCTGGCAAAAATGTCACCCTAATTAATTAGGCCTGAGAGCAAGGGAGGGACGGAGGGAGGAGGAGGGAGGGGAGGAGGACGGAGGGAGGGAGGGAGGGAGGGAGGAGGGAGGGGAAGAGAGGGAGAGAGAGAGAGGAGTTAGGGCTTGTTGTTTTGACACGTTCAGATGGGATGCACTGAGTGTGAAGACAGAGAATAGAGAGAAAGAAAGCCTTTCTACCTTTTCCTCAGTGGCGATGTGAAGAAGACGTCCTTAGCGAGGAGGCTGGGGACGAGGACGAGGCAAGGAGGATGCCTCTGAGACACTCACACAGGGCTGCAGAGGTAGAACATGGCTTACATCTGATCCTGCCACAGGAACAAAACACATCTGTCATGTCAGATAGCATCAATCAATTCAATCAATCAAATCAATCAATCAATCAATCATCATCATAGCCGATGATGACTTAACCCCCGAAAACAAAGCTAGCTGTTCTTGCTACAGGTAATGCCCTGACAGCATGACGATAGCCTTGCTATTAATGAATGGAGGACGGTGGAACTGTTTGAAACACCATGAGGAAAGCCTTGCTATTATGAATGGAGGACGGTGGAACTGTTTGAAACACCATGAGGAAACCTTGCTCTTAATTGACGAATGAGAGGACGAGGAACTGTTTGAAACAACATGAGGAAGCCTTGCTATTAATGAATGGAGGACGGGGAACTGTTTGAAACACCATGAGGAAAGCCTTGCTTTAATGATGGAGGACGGTGGAACTGTTTGAAACACCATGAGGAAAGCCTTGCTCTTAATGGAATGGAGGACGGAGGAACTGTTTGAAACACATGAGGAAAGCCTTTGCTACTTAATGGAATGGAGGACGGAGGAACTGTTTTGAAACACGATGAGGAAAGCCTTGCTTTAATGAATGGAGGACGGTAGGAACTGTTTGAAACACCATGAGAAAGCCTTGCCTATTAATCGAATGAGACGGTGAACTGTTACAACACCATGAGGAAAGCCTCTGCTATTAATGAATGGAGGACGGAGGAACTGTTTGAAACACATGAGGAAAGCCTTGCTGCTTAATCGAATGAGAGACGGATGGAACTGTTTTGAACCACGATGAGGAAAGCCTTGCTCTTAATGACGAATGGAGACGGAGGAAAACTGTTGAAACACATGAGGAAAGCCTTGCATCTGAATGACGAAATGAGAGGACGGAGGAACAGTTTGAAACACCATGAGGAAGCCTTGCTTCTTAATGACCGAATGGAGGACGGAGAACTGGTTTATCTCTCTCTTTT
>NC_036856.1:41523753-41528273 GCF_002910315.2 Salvelinus sp. IW2-2015 | reverse complement strand
CCTCTCCCTCCCCCTCTCCCTCCCTCCCCTCAGGAGGATGAAAGTGATTATGAGAACCCAAGCCTGGATGAGGATGTAGACAGCAGTGTGGAGGATCTGCTGAGTTTAAGCTGCTCCTTCATAGACTCAAACTATTACAAAGACCATCAAGGGGTACACTCTGTATCAGTTACCACAGAAACAAGCCCTCCTACCCTGGTCTTTCCCAGTAGATATAGAGACAGTCCCCAGCACAGCTCCCAGCTCCATCCCAATCCACATCCCTATCCATATCCCTATCAAGAGACTGAAAACAAATCCATACCCCATCACACTATTGTGGTCACCCAGTTCAACCCTAACCTGTTGCTGTCAGGCAGTGCCATGGACGGCTATAACAGTGAGTCGGTGGACCCTGTGGGTGTGGTGAGCACTATGGTGAATCTGAATGGACCAGGAGGACAAGGAGACATGATGGATTCTGACAGAGAGAGCTTCCCTATCCTGATCAGGTCCATGTCTACATCACGGAGACACAGCTTGGGCATGCCCATGTCTCCCATCGACTTGGGGAGGAGGTAAGGCCCTCTCTCTCCACTCAACTCACTATTTGTATTTATTGTATTGAACCTTTATTTAACGAGGCAAGTCAGTTAAGAACAAATTCTTATGTACAATGACGGCCGACCAAAAGGCAAAAGGCCTCCTGCGAGAATGGGTGGGATGAATTTAAAAATAATAATAAATACAATATAAATATAGGACAAAACACACACGTTAGGTCCGTCTGTGTGAATGGTATGGTAACAACCTGTCTATTAGTCTGATTATGTTGAACGTTAATCAATGATATAACTGTCAAAAAAAATCTTATGCTAATTGCTGTAAATTCCTTACATTTAACAAAACATTTTTTAAATAAAGGTGCTACAAATAGAATTTTTGGGGGGGAATTTTTGCATTGTAATTTCAGAAAATGTCCATAACATATCTGCATTAATAGTGGAATGATAGTGTTTCACAGTGTTACTTACCCGCCAGTGTCGTGATTGGCTGTCCACCAGCTGGTGGACTAAAACCGAAAGTAAAAGGCTCAGGCGAGAGTCTCCACCTTGTTACTGTGAAAGGGGTTGTGGGGGAGGGGTAGATTTGTTTTGACTGCAGACTAGTGCTGTTGCAATTCCCCTAGCTTCCAATTCTAAGAAATTCCAGGTGAAGCACCTTTAATGACAATATAAGTATAAATGACTTCAGCAAATAAGTAAATGACTTCAGCAAATAAGTAAATGACTTCAGCAACAACAAAAAATTATAGAATAATAATTATATTTAATGTAACTGTACAAAAAGGCATGTTTTCAGATGATCTCTGTATTATTTTGGTTTCTTACTTTAACATTTCACTCTCGTGACAACAAATAAGCCCTTTGGCTTCGACTAGAATTATCTCCGGTAACATGAGCGGTTACATCTCAGAGACCAGAGAACTTCTGCTTCTAGTTCTCTGTGTCCTTAAATGAGTTCTGAAAGTTCTCTTGTGGTTTTAGTCTGACACTTCAACACATAACAACTTGGGTTAAAAATTGCAGTGTAGACAAGGCCACGATAAGATAAACGATTAATGAAACACCACAACACCATACATTTCCTCTTTCATGTTTCACCTTTCTTTCCGCTCTTCAACTTACCCACCTGGGTCCAAGAAGCTTCTAAACAGCTTCTACCCCCAAGCCATAAGACTCCTGAACAGACTATTTGCATTGCCACCCCCCCCCCCCTCCTTTTACTCTGCTGCTACTCTCTGTTTATTATCTATGCATAGTCACTTTAATAACTCTACCTGCATGTACATATTACCTCGACTAACCGGTGCCCCCACACATTGACTCTGTATATAGCCTCGCTATTGTTATTTTACTGCTACGCTTTAATTATTTGTTGCTTCTTATTTCTTCTTCTTTTCTTGTTTTCTTCTTTTTCTTAATGCTGCATTGTTGGTTAAGGGCTTGTAAGTAAGCATTTCACTGTAAGGTCTGTTATACCTGTTGTAACACCTGTTGTATTTGGCTCATGTGACAAATAACATTTATTTGATATGTAGCCCTTTCCTGCAGTCAAATGACTTAGCGGCTTCTTGTGTGGAATGTTATTCATATTTTTCATAATTTCATAATTAATCAACATTATTTCAAAAATCTGCAGAATATCCGGTGTTTCTATGTCAACCGGTTTTGTTATATTTCAGTCTTCTGTGATGTATATAAAGTCTAATATTGGGATGCAAACTCAAAATTATATACATTTAAACTCTATATCTGACATGGTACAGGTGTCTTCTTTTTTTTTAAATTCCATAACCATGTGTGTGAAGTGTATACTTTTGTTTCTAAGTAGATTTGTTTAAAACTACCCAGAAACACTCTGTGTGACCCTGATTTAGCTCGCTGCAGTACATTGAAATAGCCATTGCATTGTATAATGAGTCATCTGTGTTGGTGGACATAATTTTCACATTCTCATAAGACATTTACACTTAATAAATGTCATTTTCACTTGCCGTTTTATTTTAGGCACCAAAAGCCACCCTTAAATAATAACAAGTATCAAAATAGATCAGAGTCTTGATATATCATYCAAAGTTGCAATAACAACCATGTACATGTCTTTATGCTACTACTAGCATGAACAGCTCCTACATATGATCCTCTGTGGCTCAGTCGATAGAGCATGTCGCTAGCCACGCCTGGGTCACGGGTTTCCATTCCCGCTGGGGTCACCAATGCAAAAAAAAAAATAATAATGTATGCACGCACTACTATAAGTCACTTTGGATAAAAGCTAGTGGTGTCCGCTAAATGGAGTTGAATCATCTCTRTCTATAGGCTGAGCCTGGACTCCATAGACAGCGATGGAGAGAGGGATGACTCTCTCCTCCGACCCTCCCACCTACAGGCCTTTATATACCCAGGATGCCCTGAGCAGGAAGTGGAGGAGTCAGATGGGACAGACCTCTCCAGATCTGAAGCCAAGGAGACAGAAACGGTATTGATGCCACACCACGGCCATACCTGGTGTGTTTGAACATTGCACTCAGCTTGGAGAGCATAAACACATGTTAAAAGAAGATAACTAGTATAGTACTGTGATTTCACTCTTCTCTACAAAAACTCAACAAAAGAAAGAAAATAAGAATATGTTTTCAATCAACCAACTTGGTAAAATAAAGGTAAATAACATATAAATAAATGCATTATGTCTGACATCATTATAGGAGGAGGGCAGTCGGTCTGGAAGGACATACTCCAGAACAGAGATCCTGGCCACAGATGAGCGTGTTCACGTTGCACACGTGTCTCGTGTGGTGGAGACATCTAAGAGGGCAGCAGGAGGTCAGTGTGTAGAGTAAGCTGCCACAGAGAGGAGTGCTAGGTTACTCTGGATGGGTGACAGCATCTGGCTCTGCACAGCAACAGTCTTGTTTTTGCACAGCGAGCAGGCCAGCATTGGTCCTGCACAGTGACGCCTTTGGTCCTGCACAGTCACAGCCTTGGTCCTGCACAGCACACCCTGGCTCTGCACAGCGACAGTCTTGGTTCTGCACATTGACAGTCTTGGTTCTGCACAGCAACAGTCTTGGCTCTGCACAGCGACAGTCTTGTTCTGCACAGCACAGCCTTGGTTCTGCACAGTCAGACAGTCTGTTTCTTGCACAGTCACAGTCTTGGTTCTGCACGAGCGAGCAGTCTTGGTTCTGCACAGCGAAGTCTTGGTTCTGCACAGGCAAGTCTTGGTTTCTGCACAGTGACAGTCTTGGTCTTGCACAGCGACAGTCTTGGTTCTGCACAGCGACAGTCTTGGTTCTGCACAGCGCAGCCTTGGTTCTGCACAGCGACAGCTTGGTTCTGCACAGCGCACAGTCTTGTTTGCTGCTCTCGCACAGCGACAGTCTTGGGTTCTGTAACAGCGACAGTCTTGGTTCTGCACAGCGACAGTCTTGGTTCTGTAAGTGACAGCCTTGTTTGCACAGCGACCGCCTTGGTTTCTGCACAGCGACAGCCTTGGTTCTGCACAGCACAGTCCTTTGTTTCTGCAAGTCGCACAGTCTTGTTTTTCTGCACAGTCATAGTCTTGGTTCTGTACAGTGACAGTCTTTGGTCTGTAGGTGACAGTCTGGTTCTGTACAGTGAAGTCCTTGTTCTGTACAGTGACAGTCTTGTTTCTGACAGTCTAGTCAAGGTTCTGTACAGTGAAGTCTTGGTTTCTGTCATAGTGACAGTCTTGGTTCTGCGAGTGGCAGTTTGGTCTGCACAGTGACAGTTGTTGGTTTCAGTGGCAGACAGTGACAGTCTTTGGTTCTGTAGCAGTGAACACGTCTTGGTTTCTGCACAGCTGACAGCGTTTTGGTTCTGCAGCAGTCGACAGGGTTCTGTGGTTCTGTGACAGTGGTCTTGGTTCTGTACAGTGACAGTCTTGTTCTGCCCAGCGACACCAGTCTTGGTTCTGCACAGTGACAGTCTTGGTTCTGCACAGTGACAGTCTTG
>NC_036856.1:41498991-41523362 GCF_002910315.2 Salvelinus sp. IW2-2015 | reverse complement strand
CCCGCCCCCGCCCTGGTACCCCCGAGGGCCACAGACAACATCCTGCTGCAGAATGTTTGAACTGAACACAACACAATGAGACTTGGGAGGCAAGCTCGTCTCGCCCCCCAGCCCCCCCCCCCCCCTAAAGGAATTCATTATTTTACTCTTCATCTTTTACATAAAGGGTGATTCCGACAATATTTTTGTGTATGTCAGATTGTTCTCAGATAGAAACGTTATTGGAGAGGAAGGAGATGTTTAACATGCGTTTTAAATTTATATACAAACCAAACTGTAGGCAGCAGACATGTTGGAGTCATTATACTCCTTTTAGTGTGTACTCCATATGGAACAGCATGTGGAGTCATTATACTCCTTTTAGTGTGTACTTCCATATGGAAAGCATGTTGGAGTCATTATACTCTCTTAGTGTGTACTCCATATGGAACACATGTTGGAGTCATTATACTCCTTTTAGTGTGTACTTCCCATATGGAAGCATGTTGGAGTCATTATACTCCTTTTAGTGTTACTCCATATGGAACAGCATGTTGGAGTCATTATACTCCTTTTAGTGTGTACTACATATGGAACAGCATGTTGGAGTCATTATACTCCTTTTAGTGTGTACTCCATATGGAACACATGTTGGAGTCATTATACTCCTTTTAGTGTGTATTCATATGGAACGCATGTTGGAGTCATATGACTCCTTATTAGGTTACTTTGCCATATGGAAAGCATGTTGGGTCATTATATTCTTTTTACGTTGTGTCTTACTATATGGAACAGCATGTTGGAGTCATTATAACTCCTTTTAGTGTGTACTCCATATGGAAAACACAATGTTTGGAGTCATTATAACCTTTTTAGTGTGTACTCCATATGGAACAGCAATGTTGGAGTCATTATACTCTTTTAGTGTGTATTTCCATATGGACAAGCATGTTGGAGTCATTATACAATCCTATTTTTAGTGTGTACTTACCAAACATATAGAGAAACGCATGTTGGAGTCATATATCTACTATTTCTTTTTAATGTTGAATAACTTCACATAATTGGAATAACGCATGTATGGAAAGCTCCATTTATAACTCACTGGGCTAATAATAGTCTTGACAGCTGTGTACGCTCCATATATGTGACATCAGCATGTTGGAGTCATTATAATTTTAACCCTTTTAAGTAATGTGTATTTCATAATGGAACACAGCAATGTTGGACGTCATTTATATCTCCCTTTACGTGTAGATAAATATCCTAAAACATGGAACAAAAAGCATGTTGGCACGTCATTATATCACTACCCTTGTGTGTACTTCCCATACTCGGAACAGCCATGTTGGAGCTCATTATAACCCTCCTTCTTAGTGTGTTACTGTCCATCATGGACCTACTAACCAGCCATGTTGGAGTCATTAATATAGGCTCCCTTTCTAGTGTGACGTTCATATGGAGAAAAAGCAATGTTTGAGTCATTCAGATAAGCTTTACCTTTCTCAAGTGTGTCCTTCCATAATAGGAAGCCATGCATATAATAGGCGGATAATTTATGAGATATTCTTATTAATTCTTAGTTTAATGTGAATAAAGCTTTAATGTGAGGAAAAATGTTATTTCAGAATGTAGCAGGTACTGTGTTTTATGGGGCAACCTTATTAGTGGAGTAAAGGAGATGTTTACGATAATAATATACTCCAAGAATGATTTGTTCTCGTACCACTCATTGTACCGGTATCACAGGTAATAGAAGTTTATCCACAGTAGATAGTGACCCAAGGAATGATGGGTGTATCAATGTAAGTTCACAGGTTCAATAGAGTTTAACTAGTGAAGGACACAGGATGTGAGTCTGTATCATGATACGGTTCACAGGTTCAATTAGAGTTTACATGAAGGCCATCCTAAAACAGGAGGTCAGATGTGGTCTGTTCATGTACGTTCAGCAGGATCTGATTATTGTAGTTTTTAAACAAGAATGGACACCAGGATGTGTCTGTACCATGTCGGTTCACAGGTCATAGAGATTTATACAGGTAGATAGACCAAGATGTGGTCTGTATATGTACGGTTCACAGTGTCATAGAGTGTTATACAGTGAAGGAACCAGGATGTGGTCTGTACCATGTAAGGTTACATGGTCATAGAGTTTTTTACAGTAGAGGAACGGGAAGAGTATGTGGTCTATTCATGTACGGTTCACGGAGGTCCATAGAGGTTTTACAGTAGAAGGACAGGGTCCAGATGCTAGGCTCTGTTAGAACCTATTATAGGTTCAAACGGGAGGGTCCATAGAGATTTTACAGTACAGAATAAAAAAGGAACACCAAAAGATGTCAGTTCATAGTATCATCGTACGAGGAATTACAGGTATTAAGAGTTTTTTTATCAGTAAGAGAGGACAATATCAAAGAATGTGTTGATAAGTCATGTACGGATTCACCAAGAGATCATCTAGAGTTTACAGTAGGGGACACCAGATGTCGTCTATATAGATGTTATCGGTACGTCCGGGTCATCAGAGCTCTGTCTTTAGACAGATAGAAGATAGGACAGCTAGATGTGTCTATAGGTATATTGCTACGGTTCACAGGTCATAGAGTTTTACAGTAAGAAGGACATAAGATCGTGGTCTGTTCATGGTTTACAGTATGAGTTCAAGCTAGAAGAACGCAAGGTCATTACATGCGTTCACAGGTCATAGAAGTTTTACAGTTAGAAAGGACACACAGACGTATGGTCCTTGGTATCATGTATGGTTCACAGGTATAGAATTTTATCAGTCTAAGACAGACCCGGAATGTGCCGTCTTTAACCATGTACGGTTCAACAGGTCATAAGAGTTTTAGCTAGAGGTAGATGGAATTCGACACCAGGGGGTGTAGGTCGTATCGATGTAGTCTTACATGTCGGTTACAGGTCATAGAGTTTTACAGTAGAAAGGACACCAGATGTGTCGTATCATGTACGGTTCACAGGTCATAGAGTTTTACAGTAGAAGACAAAGATGTCGTTCTGTATCATGTACGGTTCCACGGTCATAGAGTTTTTACAGTAGAAAGGACACAGATGTGGTCTTATATGTACGGTTCACAGGTCATAGAGTTTTTATACAGTAGAAAAGGACACGGTTTTGTGTTTATTATTAAAATTAACAGAGCTACAGGTAAAGGGGTGTTGTAATTAAACAGTTTACAAGGGTAAAGGTGTCGTACTTAACAGAAGCTTATCAGGTCAGGCAGGTGTATTAACAGAGCTAATAAACGGTCAGGCGTGTTTACGTCTTGGTTCTGCACAGTGACAGTCTTGGTTCTGTACAGTGACAGTCTTGGTTCTGCACAGCGACACAGTTTTTGATAAAGATGTATTTATTTATTTTTTTACTTTACCTGCATGACCACCTGATTAGAGCTTTTCCTCTGTTTGTGAACGTACCTGAGAATGACATTCAACTGCCTGGATGAAGCGTGACCACACAGGCTGTAGTCACTTATTATTATGCTCAATGGTCTTCTCAATAGTAAAGTGCTGTGTTATTGAATCGGAGTAACTCCCCAACCGATGTCTTCTACTCCACAGAGCCAGGCAGAGGACCACAAGGCCAGAGGGGAAGGAGACAGGAAGTAGTGTCACCTGGTATGAATTTCTCTCCAACGAGTAAGTCGTCCGTGGCCATAGGAAATTCACACTCACTTTAGTTTACACTTTATMTAGGTTGACATTTCTTCTTTTACTCTGAAATTCATTTCATATTAGTTTGTAATTTCATTGATCATTTTGGGCCACGTCTGCCATCAATCATTTGTCTTCTACTTGGTAGAAATGAGGAAGAGGAGGACCGAACAGAGAAAGTGGAGAAGGGAACCAAAGTGAAGCGTACCCTGAGCTCGCTTAGGAACAGAATGACTGGCTCATTCAACAAAGACAAGGTGAACCAAAACAACACATGATGTACTGTATATACACACACACACTCAACATATTAGTACTGTGTATATACACACACACACTCAACATATTAGTACTGTGTATATACACACACACACTCAACATATTAACAACTGGTTAGAGTGTGGTGTGAGCTTGCATGATAAGTAGTAGCTGTGTGAGCATTGAGCAACTTTTTTGATAACGTGGGAAACTCATTTAGCATAATACTGTAGTGTGTTACTGTAAACATGTTTGTTACATTGTTCACATTGCCTTTTTAACAAGGATACGTTGATTTCAACATCATGTCATTATAAGGATCAAATCCTCGGTGTTAAGCAACATTACTGTCAGTCAGTGACGTGAAAGCTATTGTTCATTTACATCCTAATGTCATCATGTTACTGTGTGGGAACAGAATGTCTATTTTCATCGTAATCTTCTGAGTCAGCCCTGTTGTCCTGTTATATACCCCACGATACAGTCACATCTTATGTTGTATTCAAAAATAAATCACCAACAGTACAGTATTAAAAGTACAGTGTCAAAGATGAAAGCTGACATTATTTTCGCCCTGTTTCTCTTTTTCGTTCCCCTCAGCAGGGTAAGAACCGAGAGAAAGAGCAGCAGAAGGGGAAGGAGAGGGAACCCAAAGAGAAAGAGAAACTGCATCACAGTAGTAGCAGTGGGCATAATTTGGTGCCAGGCTCCTTCTCTAGCTGTGCCACCTGCTCACTGTGCAGTAAGGCCCTGCAGAAAAAGCATGGTCTGCAGTGCCTGAGTGAGTAAGACACTAACTAACACACTCTAACATAGTGTACACTCGGCCTTCACACACTCTTCAAGTGTACCTCACACACTTTTCCGACTGGGCGCAAACTGGTAAGAATCAGTTGTTTCCACATTCTATATCGACATACTTTTTAAATTTTTTTACCCAAATTCAATGAGACTCGTTTTTATTTATTTWTATTTTTTATAGGTCCAAAGTTTGTGTCCAGTGGAACCTACTACTCTCTGTTTGGCTTATAGTCAACACACTCCTCTGCTCKTTTCTTAGACAATAATGCAAGTGTTTCGTTTCACTTCCTGTTGATAGCATGTGCTTGTGTAATGGAGGAAGGACATTGTTCCCACTAGATGTCCAAGCTGCAAAGTCAAAATAGGCTACATCAACAACYAAAAATGTATGAAAGCTAAAATGTGCTTTTTGGTCTCAATTTATGGTTAAAGGTAAGGCATAAGGTTAGCAGTGTGGTTAAGGTTAGGGTTAGGTTTAAAATACGATTTTAAAAAGAGGAATTGTAGAACCAGGCTTCTGACTTTGCAACTTGGTCAGATAGTAACAACCATGTCTGTCACACAGAACCTTGAACTGGTTACATGGACAGTTGCAGTGAATCCAGAACAAATACACTTACTTGAACTGTCAGGTCATGTGCACGCCATTCTGTCTGTTTGGTCTTTACAGTACTTGTCCTCCCAAGTTTTGCCGTAAACACTGAGAACATCAAACCCGGTGCAAAGGCAAACAAGACATTGCAGTCAATACCTTTTTTTTTWTTTTTTWAAGTGACTCTTTCAACTGTTAACATGATATTTAGGCCCACTAGGAAAGTATGTGGTAACAATMACAGTTTTATGGCACTTAACTTTGTAGAATTCTACAGAACTGGTAACTACCAAAGAAATGAACACGTAATTCATACGTCATTACTGTGTAATTGCTATTTCCCCATGTAGTTTCTGAGTAAATGCCTGGAATGTTCTGTAGCGTCAGTAAGAAAGTTCTGCTACCAGATAATGCTTACAGCTACAATAGTAGTACCAGATGTTTCAACACCAATGTGGCTTCTCCCTCTGATACTCTATCCTCACTCCTGTGCGGTAGCAGTTAAGATGATAAGATGTATTAACACATGGAGGGATTTTCAGTGCCAACAGAAACTGTATTTTGAATTCCATAATTAAAAAAMATATTTTATATTTCATGATTTGAAACTGCATAGACTTAATATTGAATATTGAATTCAAATACAATTGCTGTTGGCACTGAAATCCCTCCATTATGTAGCCTGATGAGGAAGTAGCCCTGTCTTTGTTGTGGGGTGAGGCAGTGTCAGCAGATGATAGGGCAACGTAACACTAAACACACGCAGACAGGAGAGGAGTAGAATAACGGTCTAATACCAGTGTTTTGAGGGAGGTGGTATTAAATGTTGTTTTTAAAATCACTCCCACATAACAGCCTTTTCTTTGGACGTTGACATGGACATACGGATGCAATGAAATAGTATAGCCGTTAAGGGAAAAGGATGACTGAAATATTGACACCAAACAGAGCAGAGGGGCTTCTTATTGAATGACTTGTCTGAGACCCAGTGGAATACTGTGTCACCCACAGACACATATTCTCACTACTTTACCAAACCGCATGCTCTTTACGTTTGGGTGGCCCAAGTAATGGCCTGAGACAAAATCCTAACCTCTTGGAATAACAAGGAAGCAACCCACAGGGAAAGGTATGTCAGTCACTGAATTTAATCTTTAAACCAAAATATACTCTCTCTCTCTCTCTCTCTCTCTCTCTCTCTCTCTCTCTCTCTCTCTGTTTTTACGAATGTAATCGAGCTGCGGTTGAAGTAGAACTCCCCTGGCTGAAAATAAGGGAGGATGTTTGTTTACTTGCTGCTTTGTTGCCTTTTGGCTTTGTACCTTTGTTATTATTATGTTGAATGAGTTGAGACAAAAAGTGTTAACCTCTTACCTGGTTTCTAGGCTGTGTGTGTCCCCTTCCCTCTTACCATAGAAGTATTAGCTCAAGTCCAAACGCCATTGTTTGAAACTGTAGGTAGGTCCTCAYGCCACACATCACTTATAGTATCTAGTGCCCAGCTACTGGATAGAATGACATTTGGGTCTGCCTTTTTTTGTATACATTAATGTCACATCTCGTGTTAATGGAATTCACAGACCCTTCGCACACATGGTCTGCAGTGATTAGTTGGGAGGGGAATCCTCTGGAAAACAGTGTGACTGTAAACACGTGGGCAAACACTATCAAACTCTCTCTCYCTCATGGGTTTTTCGTTTTTAAACTGCATGGGGAACTTGTAGTCTGTGTCCATTTCATATTATACTATATTTCCACTCTGGAATGAGGGAACTACTGCCTTATATCTGCCTGGTCTCTTTTATTCAGTTCATTGTCCAGGTCTTGGAGAAGTAAGACATAGCTACAGTATATAGTCTACTGTAGTAGATGATCCTACCTGAAACTCTTAAAGGGCTTGAAGTGTTTACAGACCTGTGTAGAGCGACAAAGCCCACGATCACCTAAAAAAAAAGGCATAAATTGGACAGCAGGACAAGACTGCTGGGGAATATTATGAATGACTGTTRACTTTAGTTGGCTTATTAAGCATTAAACAAAT
This sequence comes from Salvelinus sp. IW2-2015, assembly GCF_002910315.2. Classification (NCBI taxonomy): domain Eukaryota; kingdom Metazoa; phylum Chordata; class Actinopteri; order Salmoniformes; family Salmonidae; genus Salvelinus; species Salvelinus sp. IW2-2015. Next base: position 41,516,013 of record NC_036856.1, on the reverse strand, counting down.
CATACTGATATATCTCACAAGGCACCAAATAATCAGGACGCTTAGGACTGGGCTGCCTTATGATTTAACACTAACCAATGACAGACAGAGAGCAGCAGGCGGTAGTGCAAAACACACACTCACACACACACACACACTCACACACAGGACTGAAAGACATACTGTGGATGACTTAAATTTAAGTAAAGATATTACYTCATTTTTTTGTTGGAATCTTCTAAAACACTACAAGCCAAATTAACTCCAACCTRCTCCAAATGTTTAACAAATGCAGGAACAATAAACAACCATCATTAATGGCCTACTTATTGGCGTGAGAAAAMAAGTGAGTGTCCCTTTAATTCTGAACCCAAGCCTAGGATAATCAGCCTAGAATCTGCCTGTGGAATGCGTCGTTTGTAAACCAGTGATTGTTCCCATAATTCTTGCTTGTTGGCGAGTGTTGGGAAGCCGAACTGGACGGAGAAAAGAGTGGGAATACTGATTTACACGACATACCGATTTCTTTTAAATTAGATCACAGACTTCTGTTTTTTCTTTCACGGTAAGCTCTCGAACAAAACAGGTGGATGCGCCGTTTTTTTCTCTCAGTTGTTGCAGAGATTTATTTAGACGCTACAGTAGTTAGCTAACCAGTATGCTAAYGTAGTTCACCGGTAAATTAGCTATCTATAGGCCAGCTAGCTGATTGATAAAGGTACAGAGTTCAGAGACAAAATACACGTAGAGATGCTTAAGTAGCTAGCTACCTGCAGTACTGAAATGCGTACCGTATTTCAATGCTGTATTTAATTACGTTGGCTTAGCTAGGTAGCTTGATATCCAAGTTGGAGCTAATTACAGTAGCTAGCTAGCGAGCTAAGTATGCCAACTAAGCTAGTTAGCTACAGTCCTATAGAAAATAAACAAGTTAAGTTAGCTAGCGAACGTTAGATTGWCCACAATTAGCTATAATTTGCWACTGTTCCRTACAAAATATAACTATCTAGCTAGCTATCTTTAAGATTTGTGATTGAGATCCTCTTGCAACAGGTGATCGAGTTAAGTTTACTACTAACGTTAGCTAGCATCTGTTTTACTAGAAAGTCAATCATCTTGCTAGCTATAGCAAGTGAGAGTTAATTATCTCATTTTGTTTAGCTTTTAGCAAACATATCATGCTTCTACACCTGCAGTGCTTGCTGTTTGGGGTTTTAGGCTGGGTTTCTGTACAGCACTTTGAGWTATCAGATGATCTAAGAAGGGCTATATAAATAKATTTGATTTGATAAATTTGATTTTCCAATTGAGTTTAACAGTAGCTACATCCTTATGTTTCAATAATGTAATATATTGCTTGTTGTTTACTCTCAAACTACTARCAAGTAGGCCTACCTAACAATTTCATTAACTACAATATGCAGGCTTGTCAATATTCTTGCCTGTTAAAAAAAAATATATATTTAAAATATCCGTTTGAAAATCACTGCTAAACTGCTTTGTAACTTTCTTAGATCAAAATATAATCTCAAACAAATGCACTATTTCATAAGTATATCAGTAACGTTATATCTCAAAGGAATACACTACAGCATAAGTATATCATCAATATTTGGCATGCTTCAATTGGGAGTGAAAAATGTATGGTTCCTTGTCCCATTTCTTCAAAACACTGCAGTACATAAGCCCAGGTCTGGACTAGGTGGTCACATTTCCCACCAACCTCTCTCAGTTCTCTGAGCTCACTGGGTCGGGGTCACATGGTAATAATTGTGCTTGGCAGGTCTGCCAGAGCATAACAGCTCACCCCAGTGGCTCTGAGTCTACCCCTGTTAGGACACTGCTTCTCCACGCCTGACTGACCACCCTCCTGCCCTGCCTCTACCTAGGGATGAGTCAGGTGCACTGAACAGGCTATGATACTCAGTCAGGGCAGACCAGCCCCCCCCCCCCCCCCCKCCKCCKASGTCCTATTCAGTARGTTGATATGTTTAGAAAGCTGTAGATGGACAATATATTATGGAATGAGCAGCGTTTTGTGTTGTGGAATATGAAGTTGTTTTGATGCATTTGAGCAATATTAGGCTAAGAGCAATAACTTTTTGGAAACTTGTTTGGCTAACGATGTGATCTTTAGTGCTGAGGCTTCTGTCCTGGGATAACTGTGAATTAGCCTAGACCTAGGTCAGGGGCACAGACAGTTGCTTGTTGTCAGCAGACGTAGATGACGTAACAGATGGAAGTGGTATCTCAGTCGGTATTAGATGTGTCATTTTGTAACATTTATGGGTAAAATCATTCCTATAGCCGTCTGTACGACGACTGCAGGAACCTGACGTATGTTAGAACATTGGAGTGCTGCTGTGGGTAGATTGTATAAGATGTCAGTGTGAATAAATTATTAGGATATATATATATATATATATATGTGTGTGTGTGTGTGTGTGTGTGTGTGTATGTATGTTTGATGGTGTTAATTGGTTACATTTGGGTGAGGCTGTACTATCAGGTGTGAGCTAAGGGCTTGGCTTCCCATCCCTAGCCCTTCCCATATCTATCTTCATGCCAGAAAGTGCTATTGACTCCTGTGCTACAAATTAAAACTAACAGTAAAACCAAACTGACAAATATGTCTCGGCCTTGTGCTTATAATACATTATGTATTACTACTAGTAAGGATCCTCTTCCAGGGAAAACTATATTACTTTCATAAGAAATCCCTTCCCTTCACTATCGCAATCTGTGTGGCGGTTTCTCCCTTAAAGATAACACAAGGCCTTGCATTCTTCAGGGCAGGCTTATATTGAGGAGTGTCTGCTAGCTGCTGCCGGTTGCCTCCACCTCTCTTGTTGTGGTGGGTCATGGAATTTAGAATGACAGTTTTTTTGTCAGCCAAATGACTACGGTCACCGTTTTATAATTGTTTGAATAGCAAACATTTGGTTAAAAAAAAGTATATTTTCTCCTCTGTCTCCTGTGTTGGTTAGCCAGCGTGGTCTGTTTTGGTAAGACATTGTGGGCATGTATTTTATGATACTCCTTTGCTACAACACCTCGCTGAAACAAGGGGCAACAAAGTTTCATCACGTTGTAAAGAGTCCATGTTACCGCGGAAACAGACTCAACCTCACTTTTTGTCTGAATACCAAGCTGTCTTCAGTCAGCTGTTCGTTCAATAACACTACCTTCTTCTAAAACTGGGTAGTTTGGTCTCCTTATATTGTCTGTTTGATGTGAACCAGGCTTTAACTTTGGTGCTTTTGGGTAAAGTTTGTTGACTTAAATATGTAAAACTTAAATAAATAAAAAATATATGTATTAAAGCGGTTAATGACAGTTATATTATTTTAATGACGCTAATTTTATTTTAATGACTGTCTTCATCAATAATTGTCAATTTACACTATTATACAATTACCGTGCCAGCCGTAGTGGTGGCTCCTGTCTCGAGAGGGCTTTGTTTCTGTACACACACCATTGAGTCAGTTGGTCATTAGTGCTGAGCGATTAACTGACATTTTGGTTGTATATTGTTTTTAAACAACTAATTGACCACTGTACGTTCAATTATTTGAATTCCATTTCATTGTTTTATTTTTTCTGTGAGCTCAATGTGCAAATTGCACAGTTTCTGTAGAGAGAAATCAGATCAAGCCCGAACTATGCGATGTTGTAGTTTCCAACAGGCCAATATTCTACATAGTTTAGCACAGAAAACGTGGTATTTAACTACAATGACCATAAACCATTGCGAGCCTACTTGTCTGTTTCTTTTACATCTACTACGTAAAAGAGAAGAATGCATGATAGAAGGATACAGAGCAGTTGCTTGGCGAGGCATCTCTACCTGAAAATACATCATCTAAGRCATTGATGGCCTAGTTGGTATTCAGCAGTCATAAAAGTATGCCTTATTTACTTTGAATAACTACTAAAATAGGGATTTTGTCAGGCAGCAGCTCTGTGGAGAACAGATGACTTAGAATTAAATAGTCATAAAACAAATATAATATACACAACTAAAATATTTTAAAGTAAAGTACTGTGAATAAATTATGGTTAATAAGTAATAAGCAATAATGGGCAGTCACTACCGTCATGGGACTTTTATTTAAAAAAAAATGTTTGTGTTTACCCCCCCCAATTTTTTTTTTTTTATCAAAACAACCTCAAAGCACTAATCGCTCGCACTCTCGGTCAAGTGTGCAGCACTATGCACTTGGCTGCACCCTCAGTTGCTATCCTGTGTACACTGCTGGGCCAGTCAACAGGTGCAAGGGAGGGTGTGGTGACTGACTGGCTGAATCAAATAAAATACAATGTTATTTGTCTCTCGCTTTGTAAATTTCAAGTGTAGACTAACAGTGAAATGCTTACTTACGGATCCTTTTCCAACAATGCAGAGTTAAAGATGGACTATGCCGAAATTGATCCGCCAATTCCTGGTTGCTAAAATTAAAATAGRTTGCCTAATTTCAATTTGTCACAAAACAAGCGATTTATAGTGTATAGACAATTATTGTACCAGCTGTGAAATATWTTTTCCATAACCAAAAATATGGTGTTTTCAGCTGTTGGAAGCTCGTGTACAAAAKCAAAAGATGCAAAAATGAAACTTAAGAACAGGAAGCATAGAAATAACACACACAGTAGAGATCTACCCCTTCTTTGACTGCCGTTCAATGAAAATGACAGATCTATAACACACATTTCTATGTGAATTTGGTTSAGTTGCCCAAAAAAGRTACATATAGCAGCTTTGAYGATAAACAAAAGAACACATAGTGACACGAGGAATAAATAAACAGTGAATAACTAACGAGTAAAATAACATGGCTATATACGGGGAGTAGCAGTACTGAGTCGATGTGCTGGGGTACGAGGTATTAACATGGCTATATACGGGGAGTAGCAGTACTGAGTCGATGTGCTGGGGTACGAGGTATTAACAATGGCTATATACGGGGAGTAGCAGTACTGAGTCGATGTGCTGGGGTACGAGGTATTAACATGGCTATATACGGGGAGTAGCAGTACTGAGTCGATGTGCTGGGTACGAGGTATTAAACATGGCTATATACGGGGAGTAGCAGTACTGAGTCGATGTGCTGGGTACGAGGTATTAACATGGTATATACGGGGAGAGCAGGACTGAGTCGATGTGCTGGGGTACGAGGTATTAACATGGCTATATACGGGGAGTAGCGGTACTGAGTCGATGTGCTGGGGTACGAGGTATATAACATGGCTATATACGGGGAAGTAGCAGTACTGAGTCGATGTGCTGGGGTACGAGGTATTAACATGGCTATTATGGGAAGTAGCAGTACTGAGTCGATGTGCTGGGGTACGAGGTATTAACATGGCTATATACGGGGAGTAGCAGTACTGAGTCGATGTGCTGGGGTACGAGGTATTAACATGGCTATATACGGGGAGTAGCGGTACTGAGTCGATGGTGCTGGGGTACGAGGTATTAACATGGCTATATACGGGGAGTGCAGTACTGAGTCGATGTGCTGGGGTACGAGGTATTAAACATGGCTATATCGGGGAGTAGCAGTACTGAGTCGATGTGCTGGGGTACGAGGTATTAACATGGCTATATACGGGGGAGTAGCGTACTGAGTCGATGTGCTGGGGTACGAGGTATTAACTATGGCTATATACGGGGAGTAGCAGTACTGAGTCGATGTGCTGGGGTACGAGGTATTAAAATGGCTATATACGGGGAGTAGCGGTACTGAGTCGATGTGCTGGGGTACGAGGTATTAACATGGCTATATACGGGGAGTAGCGGTACTGAGTCGATGTGCTGGGGTACGAGGTATAACATGGCTATATACGGGGAGTAGCAGTACTGAGTCGATGTGCTGGGGTACGAAGGTATTAACATGGCTTATATACGGGAGTAGCAGTACTGAGTCGATGTGCTGGGGTTACGAGGTATTAACATGGCTATATAGGGAGTAAGCAGTACTGAGTCGATGTGCTGGGGTACGAGGTATTAACATGGCTATATACGGGGAGTAGCAGTACTGAGTCGATGTGCTGGGTACGAGGTATTAACATGGCTATATAGGGGAGTAGCAGGTACTGAGTCGATGTGCTGGGGTACGAGGTATTAACATGGCTATATATGGGGGTAGCAGTACTGAGTCTGTGTGTGTGTGTGTTGTGTTGTCTGTGTGTGTGCAGTGCAAGAGAGTTGGAAGAATAAAGGGTCAATGCAGGTAGTCCGGGTGCCATTTGATTAGCTATTTAGCAGTTTTTTAGCAGTCTTGTTTAGCAGTCTTATGGCTTGTGGGGTAGAAGCTGTTCAGAGTCCTGTTTGGTTCCAGACTTGGTGCGCTGGCTGGCTGGCTAGCTGGTCAGTGTTGGCTCACTTATCGGCTCCTCACACACCATTACTGAATCATTCTTGCTAACCCTGTCTGGCAGGCCTTTTCAGCTGCTGAGTACCTGGTACTCACTCAGCTGTTACCAAAACACAGACCGAGCTCAACCCTGATGGTAACTCTCCGAACCTGATGGGTCAACTCTGACCCGAGCTCAATCTGATGGTCAACTCTGACCGCTCCCTGATGGGTCAACCGACCTCACCTGATGGCGCTCAACTCTGACGACTCACCGATGCACTTGACACACTGACATAACTGATGGTCAACTCACCACTGAGCTCAACTGACGATTACAACTGACGCTCAACTACAACTACAGTTTCAATTACATACACTTAGCCAAATACATTTAAACTCAGTTTTTCACAATTCCTGACATTAATCCTAGTAAAAAGTTAAGATCACTTTATTTTAAGAATGAATAGAATAATAGAAAATTATTTATTTCGCTTTCATTTTTTTCATCACTTCCCAGTGGGTCAGAAGTTTACATATACTCAATTAGTATTTGGTAGCATTGCCTTTAAATTGTTTAACTTGGGTCAAATTCGGTAAGCCTCCACAAGCTTCCCTCAATAAGTTGGTGAATTTTGCCCATTCCTCCTGACAGAGCTGGTGTGACTGAGTCATGTTGTAGGCCTCCTTGCTCATACACGCTTTTTCGGTTCTGCCCACAATTCTCTTAGGATTGAGGTCAGGGCTTTTGTGATGGCCACTCCAATACCTTGACTTTGTTGTCCTGAAGCATTTTGCCACAACTTTGGAAGTATGCTTGGGGTCATTGTCCATTTGGAAGACCCATTTGCGACCAAGCTTTAACTTCCTGACTGATGTCTTAGATGTGCTTCAATATACCACATAATTTTTCCCTCTCATGATGCCATCTATTTTGTAAAGTGCACCAGTCCTCCTGCAGCAAACGCACCCCCACACATGATGCTGCCACCCCGTGCTTCATGGTTGGGATGGTGTTCTTGGCTTGCAAGCCTCCCTTTTTCCTCCAAACATAACGATGGTCTTTATGGCCAAAGTTCTATTTTGTTTCATCAGACCAGAGGACATTTCTCAAAAGTACGATCTTTGTCCCCATGTGCAGTTGCAATCCGTAGTCTGGCTTTTATGGCAGTTTTGGAGCAGTCTTCTCTCCTTGCTGAGCGGCCTTTCAGGTTAATGTCGATATAGGACTCGTTTACTGTGGATATAGATACTTTTGACCTGTTTCCTCCAGCAATCTTCACGAGGTCCTTTGCTGTTGTTCTGGGAATGATTTGCACTTTTTCACCAAAGTACGTTCATTCTCTAGGAGACAGACGCTCTCCTCTGAGGGTATGACGGCTGCTGGTCCCATGGTGTATATACTTGCATGAAATTGTTTGTACAAGAAGAACGTGTACCTTCAGGCGTTTGGAAATTGCTCCCAAGATGAACCAGACTTGTGGAGGTCTACAATTATTCTGAGGTCTTGGCTGATTTCTTTTGACTTTCCCATGATGTCAAGCATAAGAGGTACTGAGTTTGAAGGTAGACCTTGAAATACATCAGCAGGTACACCTCCAATTGACTCAAATGAATGGTAAGTTAAGCCTATCAGAAGCGTCTAAACCATGACATAATTTTCTGGAATTTTCCAAAGCTGTTTAAAGGAGTCAACTTAGTGTATGTAAACTTTGACCACTGAATTGTGATACAGTGAATTATGGTAAAAAATCTGTCTTTAAACAATTGTTGGAAAAGATGACTTGTGTCACTGAACATCAAGTAAAACTTTTAACACAAGTATGTAATGGCACGAAATACACATTAAACTGATGGACTCTCTTTGAGACACTAAAAACATTATTCGACATGCAGATACACATAATGTCTATATCATGATTTGGTAATTTTGGGTCCTAACTATCGCAGATTGTGAGCTTTTAATCCACCCCTCCGCTATCTCAGCCTATCACACCCTCTCCTGTTTCCCACCAGCGCCGTAGACTGCCCTCTCTGTTTCCACCAGCGCGTAGACTGCCCTCTCCTGTTCACCCGCGCCGTAGACTGCCCCTCTCCTGTTCCACCAGCGCCGTAGACTGGCCTCTCCTGTTTCCACCCAGCGCCGTAGAATGCCCTCTCCTGTTTCCACACCCGAGGCCCGTAGACTGCCTCTCTGTTTCCTCTACGGGTAGTTTATGGTTCGTGGGTGACTGTATTTAAGCGCGTAGATGGTCTCTGTGTTTTCCCACCCAGCCCGTAGACTGCCCTCTCCTGTTTCACACCCAGCGCCGTAGACGCGATCTCCCTTGTTTCCACCCAGCTCCGTAGACTGCCTCTCTGTTTCCACCCAGCGCCGTAGACTGCCTCTCCTGTTTCCCACCCAGCTCGTAGACTGCCTCCTCCTGTTTCCACCCAGCGCCGTAGACTGCCTCTCCTGTTTCCCACCCGCGCCGTAGACTGCCTCTCCTGTTTCCCACCCAGCGCCGTAGACTGCCCCTCCTGTTGTCCGCACCCAGCGCCGTAGCTGCCCTCTCCTGTTTCACCACCCAGCGCCGTAGACTGCCTTCTCCTGTTCACACAGCGCCGTGAGACTGCGCTCTCCTGTTCCCCAGCCGCTCGTAGACGCCTCTCCTGTTTCCACACGCAGCCTCCGTAGACTGCCTCTCCTGTTTCCACCCAGCGCCGTTAGCTGCCTCTCCTGTTTCACAACCAGCGCCGTTAGACTGCCTCCTCTCTGTTTTCACACCATCGCGCTAGATGCCCTCTCCTGTTTCACACCCAGCGGCCGTAGACTGCCCTCTCCTGTGTTCCCACCCAGCGCCGTAGACTGCCCTCTCCTGTTTCCCACCCAGCGCGTAGACTGCCCTCTCCTGTTCCACCAGCGCCGTAGACTGCCCTCCTGTTTTTCCTGTTTCACCAGCGCGTAGGCCTGAGTGTGCCTCTCCTGTTCTCCCACCCGAGCGCCGTAAGACTGCCCTCTCGCTGTTTCCCACCAGCGCCGTCGACTGTCCCTCCCTGTTTCCCACCCAGGCCGTAGACTGCCTCTCCTGTTTCCACACCAGCGCCGTAGCTGCCCTTCCTGTTTCACACCCCAGCGCCGTAGACTGCCCTCTCCTGTTTCCCCCAGCGCCGTAGACTGCCTCTCCTGTTCACACCCAGCGCCGTAGACTGCCCTCTCCTGCTTCCCACCCAGCGCGTAGACTGCCCTCTCCTGTTTCCCACCCGTAGACTGCCCTCTCCTGTTTCCCAGCGCCGTAGACTGCCCTCTCCTGTTTTCCCACCCAGCGCCGTAGCTGCCCTCTCCTGTTTCCCACCCACAGCGCCGTAGATGCCCTCTCCTGTTTCACACCCAGCGCCGTAGACTGCCCTCTCCTTTTCCCGCAACCCATCGCCGTAGACTGCCCTCTCCTGTTTCCACCCAGCGCCGTAGACTGCCCTCTCCTGTTTCCCCATACCAACGCCGTAGATCTGCCCTCTCCTGTTCCCCACCCGTAAGACTGCCCTCTCTGTTTCCACCCGTAGACTGCCCTCTCCTGTTGCCCACCCGTAGACTGCCTCTCCTGTTTTCCCACCCATCGCCGTTAGACTGCCCGTCTCCTGTTTCCACATTTTAAGTTACTTATTCTCAAATTCATTAAAAAACACATTTTCCTCATCAATCTACACACAATAAATACCTCATCATGACAAGAGCAAAAACAGGTTTTGATAAACAAGATCTCAGGCTGATGAAACTAAGATTGAATACTTGGTCCTTGATTGCCAAGCGTCACTTCTGGAGGCAAACCAGGCACTGCTCATCACCTGGCCAATGCCATCCCTACGGTGAAGCATGGTGTGGCAGCATCATGCTGTGGGGATGTTTTTCTGAGGCAGGATTGTATGTACTATGACTGTGCTTTACCCTTCTGACTGTGCTATACTGTGCTCTTACTCTGCCATGCTCTAGTGTACCGTGCTCTACTGTACTGTGCTCTAGTGTACTGTACGGTGCTCCTCGTCTAGTGTGCTCTATCTAACCACATGTGTTCTTAAACTTGTCATGGTCTCAACTCTCTGGGTCCAATTTCCTGGTGTATAAATCTTGGTCTAGGCTCCTGGATATTACCTTCATCTTTGGTTTACAAACCATAGGCAACCCAATTTGAAGAAGACAATGTGCTCTGATCATTGGCTGTTCCCTCCCAACCCATAGGAACCCCCACCCAGTTGACTACTTTTAAATGGTGGAAGCCCTCAATGTTAATGTCTTTACTAAAATGAGTTATATCCATTTAGAGTCCTCCATTTATCTCTGATTGACATGACACCGAAACGCCAGTTATTTTGCCAAAATAAAGATGGGTAAAGTGATCATTTAAATATTTAACAACATAATTGGTTGCATAAGTAATTCAATCAATTAACAAGTTTGAGATTCATACAATCAGTATTTGAACATTTTACAGAGAACAATAGAGAMAATATTTCTCAAATTAAATTGAGAGGTTTGAGAAATCGGGGGGGAAAGAATAGTATTTTTACTATTGTTAATTTGGTATGAAAATAACATTTCTGTTCTAAYTTAATGATCAGCATGGGTCTTATTTTAATTGTAACTGTTTTTAGAGTGACACATTTAGTGGGCTGGTCAGMAATCCAGGTGCATTTTTCAAATATGCAATACATTGGAGAAGAAAGTAAAAGTGCAATATGTGCCATGTAAGAAAGCTAACGTTTAAGTTCCTTGCTCAGAACATGAGAACATATGAAAGCTGGTGGTTCTTTTTAACATGAGTCTTCAATATTCCCAGGTAAGAAGTTTTAGGTTGTAGGAATTATAGTATATGTGTGAGTAGTATATACAGCGCCTTCGGAAAGTATTCAGACCTCTTGACTTTTTCCACATTTTTGTTACATTACAGCCTTATTCTGAAATTCCAATGGTCGTTTGATAGAGAAATGTTCTTTTCTTGTCTTCGGTTGAGTTTCCTAGAGGTTTCCCTCTAAAACTCTAGAGGGTCTTACCATTTTCTGGTCTGGTAGAGTAACTATTTTACACAGCTCCACGCTTTCTGGTCTAGTAGTTTTTAAACCATTTGTGATGTCCGGCTTACCATCCGTATACTGGTCTAATGTACATTTCGTTAGGAGTCCTTTTGTAAGCACTCTGGGGAAAAAGGGMTGTTCCATCCTTTTGGCATAATGTCTGTGTTCACGTGGGCATGGTTACTGACTGGGTAAAACTTTACATGAAAAACCATTCTCATTTACAAGGCAAAAATCACATTTCATCTTCTGACAGTTTCATATTTAATCATATACGTTTGACAACATTTAGATGAAAAAAGAGAAGAGATGAAAGGTGAATAATCCCCAGTTGTCTGATGGAATGCACCAGGTTTCCTCTAGATTTTGTCTGCTTGCTTAGCTCCATTCCAGTTTTATTTTTTATCGCTTGATAAACTCCCAAAGTCCTTAATGCATTACAAGCATACCCATAACATATGCTTGAAAATGTTGCCAGAGGATACTCTCTAGTACATGTGTTTTTGTGTTATTGGGGTTTTTGCCCCAGACTGTATTCCAGGAAAATAGTTAATTATTTTTGATTATTTTGCATTACTTTAGTTGCCTGTTGCAAACCAGGATGCATCTATTACGGGAATATTTGTTTTCTGTACAGTCTTCCTTTTTTCACTTTGTCAATTAGGTTTAAGTATACGTGGAGTAAACTACAATGTTGTTGATCCATCCTCAGTTTTCTCCTGTCACAGCCATTAAACTCTGTAACTGTTTTAACAAGTCACCATTGTCCTCATGGTGAAATCGCTTGAGCGTTTCCTTCCTCCCGGCAAAACTGAGTTGGAAGGTCACCTGTATCTTTTAGTGATGGGTTTTGTTGTGATACACCATCTCCAAAGTGTAGTCAATAACTTCCCCAATGCTCAAAGGGGTATTCACTGTCTGCTTTTTTAAATGTTTTACCCATACTACCAATAGGTGCAATGGAAAAACCTCACTGGTCTTGTGGTTTAATCTGTTGTTTGAAATTCACCTGGCTGGACTGAGGACCTTACAATTATCTGTGGTACAGAGATGTTAGTCATTCAAAAATCGTGTTAAACCACTATTATTGAGAGTGAGTCCCACATGACACATTTTTATTTATTCCCAGCCCCCGTCCCCGCAGTGAGGCCGTCGTGTAATTAGAGAATTTGTTCTTAACTGACTTGCCTACTTAAATAAAGGTTAAATAAAACAAATTGTACTATAATAAAACAAAAACACGTTTTTACTCCAGAACTTGATTTAGGGCTTGCCATTAACAATGGGGTTGTAATACTTATTGACTCAAGACATTTTTGTAATTTTTTTATTAAAATAATTTTGTAAAAAATTTGTAAACAAATTCCACTGAATTTTTTGGGTTAGGCTAGCCTGACACATCTCTCAATTTAAGTAAATTAAATTCAGTCTGTAACAGATACATTTAGATAAAAGTCTAGGGTTGTGAATACACTCTGAAGGCACTGTAATATAATCTTACGCTTGAAACTTATGTTTTTCTCCCGATAGAATGGATTCTCTGCATAGGACCTCCACAACAGCGTCGCCGAACCTCGGCTGAGTGGAAAAAATACACACACACACACTAACACACACAAACACACACACACCACACACACACACACACACACACACACACACACACACACCTGTTTTTTTTAAATCCTCATGGGGACCTAAAAACCCCTAACCTAACAGTTAACCATTACCCCTATTGTTAACTCTAAACCCCTAAGCTGTAAAATAGCCCTTTGATCCTCCTGGGGATGTGGGAAATGTCCACGAGGGAGAATTTTACTTGTTTATCTTCCTTTTGGGATTTCAGGTCCCACGAGGTTTAGAACAAGAAACAAACACACATGTAACTTTTCTCCCTTCAAAGCTACCAACATTGGAAATGATCCACATAACAAGATCTCCCTCATTGATAGAGATCCCTCTCTCCTCTCCTCTCCCCATTGCCCTCTCTCTCCTCCCCCATTCCCGTCTCCCTCTCCCCATTGCCCCTCTCTCCGTCTCCCCAATTCGCCCCCTCTCTCCTCTCCCATTGCCCCTCTCCTTCCTCTTCCCCATTGCCCCCTCTCTCCCTCCTTCCCCATTGCCCCTCGCCCCTCTCCCCATTTCCCCATCCTCCTGTTCATTCTCTCTCCCCTCTCCTATCCACATTCCCTCTCCTCCTGTCGCAATTCTCTTCTCCCCTCTCCATTCCCCCTCTCCCCTCTCCTCCTGTCCCTCTCCCCTCTCCTCCTGTCCCACTTCTCTTCCTCCTCTCCCATTCCCTCTCCATACTTTCTCTCCCCCCATTACTCCCTCCTCCTCCTCCCCCCCGTACTCTCTTGCTCACCCATTCTCACTCCTCCTCGGATTGGATCCATAGGCAACAAACCGATTGGCTCAACTGACCAATAACAGGGCAGAGTGGAGGCTGTTCTCCATCCCAACCAGAAATAGACCGGTCCTGGAAATGGGTGGAGACAGTTATATAGCCTCTTTTTTTTGTTTTTACTCCACCCATGCTGCCCTGTGATTGGTCAGCCTGTTTTTGCCTATGGAGGCAAGAGAGAGGAGGGAAGAAACATGGGAGTAGAGGGAGTGACAACGAGCAGGCAAGAGAGGAAGATGAGGTAAGGATTCATGGGAAGTAGAAGTGGAAGGGTGACAAACAGGAAGGCCAAGAAGAGAGATGAAGGGAAGGAACATGGGAGTAGAGTGGTGGATCAAACGAGGAGGCAAGAGAGGAGATGCAGGGAAGACATGGGAGTAGAGTGGGGTCGACAACGAGGAGCAAGAAGAGGAGATGAGGAGAGAACATCGGGAGTAGAGTGGGTACACGAGGAAGGCAAGGGAGGAGAGGAGGGAGGAAATGGGAGTAGAGTGGCAGTGACACGAGGAGGCAAGAGAGGAGAGGAAGGGGAAGGAACAGGGAGTAGAGTTGGGGTGACAAACGAGGAGGCAAGAGAGGAGATGAGGGAACGGAACATGGGAGATAGAGAGCCGGGTGACAAACGAGGAGGCAAGAGAGGAGATAGAGAGAGGGGTGACAACGAGGAGCGCAAGAGAGGAGAAGAGACGGGGTGACAACGAGGAGGCAAGAGAGGAGATGAGGGAAGGAACAATGGGAGTAGAGTGGGGTGACAACGTAGGGAGCAGGGAGGAGAGGGAGGAAGGAACATGGGCAGTAGAGTGGGGGACAACGAGGAGGCCAAGAGAGGGAGGGAGGAAGAACTGGAAGGGGAGGTACAGAGGCAAAGATGGGAGGAATGGGGAGGTGGGGTTGACAAGAGGAGGCAAGGGAGGAGTCGAGGAGGAACATGGGAGTAGAGTGGGCTGGTGACAACCGGAGGGGCAAGGAGGAGATGAGGGACGGAACCCACTGGATAGCGTCTCGCTCCAAATGTTGTGTGAATATGTGACAACGAGGAGGCAAGGGAGGAGATGAAGGGAAGGAACATGGGAGTAGGTGAGTGGGGACTGAAGCAAAGGGCGAGGAGGAACAGAAGAGAGGAGGAGGACTGAGGGGCAAGGGAAGCATGGAAGACATGGAGAAGAGGTGACAACGAGAGGCAAGGGAGGAGAATGAGGGAAGGAAACATGGGAGTAGAGTGGGGTGACAACGAGGAGCGCCAAAGGGAGGAGATGATGGGAGAGGAACACTGGGAGTAGAGTGGGGTGACAACGAGGAGGCAAGGGAGGAGAGAGGAAGGAACATGGGAGTAAGTGGGGTGACAACGAGGAGGCAAGGGAGGAGGGGGAAGAACATGGGAGTAGAGTGGGGTGACAATGAGGAGGCAAGAGAGGAGATGAGGGAAGGAACATGGGAGATTAGGGATGGGTGACAACAAGGATGCCAGGGAGGAGAGAAGGAAGGAAGCATGGGAGTAGAGTGGGGTGACAACGAGGAGCAAGGGGGAGAGGAGGGAAGGAACATGGGAGTAGAGTGGGGGTGACAACGAGGAGGCAAGAGAGGAGATAGGGAGGGGTGACAACGAGGATGCAAGGGCGTGCAAGGAGGAGAGGAGATGGACAAGGAAGTAAATTGAAAGACAAGTCACGTGATCTGATGGCGAACACGTGATGGCACTTCATGTGTTCGCTAACGATCACATGACTTGTATGCTCTGTGATTGGACAATACAGACCCACAAGACTCATGGTTAGTGTAAGTTTTGGTGCTTTTTAAAACAAACTGACGGTAAAAATACTTTCTCAACACAGAGGTTAAAAAATGGGCACTACAACATACGAGTTGTTTTGCAATCTCAGTAGAAAATAGAACGTTGCACAGTTAAAATCGCTAATATTTGATAACACCACGGGTTACTAGGATTGAGAATCCCACGCCGGAACCCCGTCGTTGCAGCCGGGCAGGGGAGAATGGACAGCTTTTCACTTAAGGCTTCAAGTTATTTGAGATATTACAAGTGGGAGCTCTTGCTCTTTTGACCTTATACACTCTTTCCCCAAACATCAGATCTCAAAACATCACAAATATTTTTTTTATAAAATGTTTTGGTTTTGGAGACATGAAACATTGCAATTTATGTAAAAAAATAAAAAAAGAATTGAAGAAACTCATCTGGTTAATAAAGTTAACATTAATGCATAGATTCTCATATTGGCCCTTTACAAATCTCTGTTCGGTTTTAAGTTTCTGGTGTTTTCTCGAATGCCAGCGCTAGCCTTTTTTAAAACCTCTCACGTGTGTTTTGTGTGTACGAGCAAGCTGACAGACTCCAGAAGGTATTAGTGTATTCGGAGCACTTTCATTTTTCCACATTTTGTTACATTACAGCCTTATTCTAATATTTATTAAATGTTAAACACAATACCCATAATGACAAAGCACATTTATACAAATTTTAAAAACGACAATATCACATTTTACATAAGTATTCAGACCCTTTATTCAGTACTTTGTTGAAGCACCTTTGGCAGCGATTACAGCCTCGAGTCTTCTTGGGTATGACGCTACAAACTTGGCACACCTGTATTTGGGGTTTCTCCCATTCTTCTCTGCAGATCCTCTCAAGCTCTGTCAGGTTGGATGGGAATGTCTGCACAGCTATTTTCAAGTCTCTCCAGAGATGTTAGATCGGGTTCAAGTCCAGGCTCTGGCTGGGCCCACTCAAGGACATTCAGAGTCTTGTCCTGAAGCCACTCCTGAGTTTATCTTGTGCGTGTGTTTAGGGTCGTTGTCCTGTTGGAAGGTTGAACCTTCGCCCCAGTCTGAGGTGTCCAGAGTATAAGATCAGGAGTCCGGTGCTTTATATATAAATCCCTGTGTGTTGTCTCTGTGACTTCAGCATCGTCCCTTCTGAAGCAGTATCACCTCCTGTTCTTCTACCAGACAGACACTATGGAACTACTGTAGCAGTTAACAAAGGGGTGACAGGGCCAGACCTCCCTGCAATGTCCAGCGGGCCCTCGTGGGGTCTGTTTGGCTGCAATGTCCAGGGGGCCCTCGTGGGGTCTGTCTGGCTGCAATGACCAGGGGTCCTCGTGGGGTCTGTCTGGGCTGCAATGTCCAGGGGGCCCTCGTGGGTCTGTCTGGCTGCAATGTCAGGGGGCCCTCATGGGGCCTGTCTGGTGCTGATGCACAGAGAGACAAACCTCACCA
>NC_036856.1:41484986-41498966 GCF_002910315.2 Salvelinus sp. IW2-2015 | reverse complement strand
TGGTTAACTCTGACATACATTGTGAAAGCTCTTAAGTTACGATGTTTCCGTTATAACGTCTTAATGGTATCACAAAATCACAAATGATACAACATAATCATTGTTTGGATCCCCACCGACCATTTCCCACATTCTTTTATGTTAAGGTTGTATTGTTCATTATCCACTTTTCGATGTGAAGTTCTTTGAGCAAGAATCTCTCTATACCACTCAGACATTCCAATCTTGGATACTGAGAGTTAGAAATCATTTTACGACTGGTGTTAAGTCATAAAACCAACCCAACTTTTCCCCCCTTCGAGTCTCATAGCAAAGGGTCTGAATACTTATGCAAATAAAGGTATTTCTATTTTTTTTGTTTAATAAATGTGCAAAACATTTCTAAGTTTGGGGAAAATAGGATATCATTGCATTTTTTTTGTAATGTACTCAAGTTACTCCAGCGCTGTCGAGTAGCTGTTCAAATGTATTTTAGATTTGTTTGTAACTGAAAATAAAGTTGACCCTTGAAAATTGACTCATTTCTCCTCTGTTTTGCAGACTGTGCAGTGAACGTTCACAGGAGTTGTCGGACGCTATAAGCTGAGTGTAACAGCAGCAAGAACAAGGTATGTGTACAAGGTCAGCACCCTGAGTACTTTTATTTATTCACACCTACTCATTTACATATCCCAACTGGCTTGCACTTACAAGCAAGTATGTCTTTTGTTTTGGCCAATGCTACCGTCTAAGTTTGTCCTTCAATTAACCGGGTCATGTCTTTGTTACAGCGCCTTCAGAGAAAGTAGTCACACCATTTACTTTTCCACATTTTGTTGTTAAAGTGGGATTCAAATTGACTTATTTTTTTTGTCAGTGGAAAAAAAATTTATTATATTTGTAATTATTAAAAAATGATAATAATTATAATAAAAAATATATATAAATATATATAAGAATAATATAAATATATATATACATGGAAATAATACACTAATATATCTTGCTTAGATAAATGTTCCACACCCCTGAGCTCAATACATGTTAGTCACCTTTGCTGTGATTACAGCTCTGAGTCTTTCTGGGTAATTCTCTAAGGGCTTTCCACACCTGGATTGGGAAACATTTGGCCATTATGCTTTCTTAAATCTCTTCAAGCTCTGTCAATTGGTTGGTTGAACATTGTCTAGAGAACCATTTTCAGGTCGTTCCATATATTTTTCTATCAGTTTAAGTAAAAAACTGTAATTTGCCAACTCTAGGAACATTCACTGTGTTATTGGTAAGACTCCAGTGATATATTGGCCTTGTGTTTTAGGGTATTGTCCTGCTGAAAGAAAGGTGAATTAATCTCCCCAGTTGTCTGATGGAAAGCACCAGGTTTTCCTCTAGATTTTGTCTGTGCTTAGCTCCATTCCAGTTTATTTTTTATCCTGATAAACTCCCAGTCCTTAATGCATTACAAGCATACCCATAACAATATGCTTGAAAACTTTGCAGTAGTGTCAGGGTACTTCTCTAGTAAGTGTTTGTGTTATTGGGGTTGCCCAACTTGTATTTCAGGAAAATGTTAATTATTCTTGATTATTTTGCATTACTTTAGTGCCTTGTTGCACAACAGGATGTCATATTACGGAATATTTGTTTTTGTAC
Source organism: Salvelinus sp. IW2-2015 (assembly GCF_002910315.2). Classification (NCBI taxonomy): domain Eukaryota; kingdom Metazoa; phylum Chordata; class Actinopteri; order Salmoniformes; family Salmonidae; genus Salvelinus; species Salvelinus sp. IW2-2015. The sequence goes on along the minus strand of NC_036856.1, from coordinate 41,497,334 downwards.
AGTTCTTCCTTTTTCACTTTGTCAATTAGGTTAAGTATATGTGGAGTAACTACAATGTTGTTGATCCATCCTCAGTTTTCTCCTGTCACAGCCATTAAACTCTGTAACTGTTTTTAAAAGTCACCATTGCTCTCATGGTGAAATCGCTGAGCGTTTCCTTCCTCTCCGGCAACTGAGTTGGGAAGGTCACCTGTATCTTTGTAGTGATGGGTTTTTTGATACACATTCCAAAGTGTAGTTAATAACTTCACCCCATGCTCAAAGGGGTATTCAACTGTCTGCTTTTTTAAATGTTTTACCATCTACCATAGCCGTGCAATGTTGGAAAAACCTCACTGGTCTTGTGGTTGAATCTGTTGTTTGAAATTCACCTGGCTGGACTGAGGCCTTACAATTTATCTGTGGTTACAGAGATAGTTAGTCATTCAAAATCGTGTTAAACCACTATTATTGAGAGTGAGTCCACATTACACATTTTTATTTTTATTCCCAGCCCCCGTCCCCGCAGGAGGCCGTCGGTAATTAAGAAATTTGTTCTTAACTGCTTGCCTACTTAAATAAAGGTTAAATAAAACAAATTGTAATTATAATAAAACAAAAACACGTTTTTTACTCTGAACTTATTTAGGCTTGCCATTAACAATGGGGTTGAATACTTTATTGACTCAAGACATTTTTGTTTTTTTTTAAATTAATTTTGTTAAAAATTTGTAAACAAATTCCACTGATATTTTGGGTAGGCTAGGGTACACATCTCTCAATTTAGTAAATTAAATTCAGTCTGTAACGATAAACATTTAGATAAAAGTCGTGGGTTGTGAATTACCACTCTGAAGGCACTGTATATATCTTACGCTTGAAACTTATGTTTTTCTCCCGATTAGAAGGATTCTCTGCATTAGGACCTCCACAACAGCGTCCGCCGAACCTCGGCCTTGAGTGGAAAAAATACACACACACCCACACTACACACCACCACACACACACACACACACAACACACACAACACACACACACACACACACCTGTTTTTTTAAATTCCTCATGGGGACCTAAAAACCCCCTAACCTAACAGTTAACCATACCCCTATTGTTAACTCTAAACCCCTAAGCTTAAAATAGCCTTTTGTCTCTCTCTTGGGATGTGGGAAATTGTCCCCTGAGGGAGAATTTTACTTTTTTTACTGCTTCCTTTGGGGATTTCAGGTCCCCGAGACAGTTTAGAACAAGAAACAAAACACACATGCTAACTTTTCTCCCTTCAAAGCTACAACATTGGAAATGATCACAATGAACAGATCTCCCATCATTGATAGAGATCTCCCCTCCTCCTCTCCCCACTCTGCCCCCTCTCTCCTTCCCCATTTCTCCTCTCTCCTCTCCCCATTCGCCCCCTCTCTCCTCTCCCCAATTTCCCCTCTGCCGCTCCTCTTTCCCCAATTGCCCCTCCTCTCTCTCCCCATTGCCCCTCTCTCCTCTCCCATTGCCCCCTCCCCCTCTCCCCATTTCCCCCTCCTCCTTTCATTCTCTCTCCCCTCTCCTTTCCACATTCCCTCTCCCTCCTTCGCAATTCTCTTTCCCCTCTCTCCATTCCCCCTCTTCCCCTCTCCTCCTGTTCCTCTCTCCCCTCTCCTCCTGTCCCAATTCTCTTCTCCTCTCCCATTCCCTCTCCCATACTTGTTCTCCCCCCATTACTCCCTCTCCTCCTCCCTCTCCCGCTCCGACTCTCTTCTCCACCATTCTCACTCCTCCTCGGCTTGGAATCCATAGGCAAACAAACCGATTGGCTCAACTGACCAATAACAGGGCAGAGTGGAGGCTGTTCCATCCCACACAGAAATAGAACCGGTCCTAGGAAATGGGTGGAGACAGTTTCATATCGCCTCTTTGTTTTTTGTTTTACCGGTCTCCACTCACACCGCAATGTGCCTTGTATTTGATTTGGTCAGCCTCTGATTATTTAGTGAACGGTCGGAAAGGCAAGAATGAGGAGAGGGGATGGGAGAGTATAGGATGGAAGGTGAGAGAAGGTTTCCATGTATAGGGGGGAACTATGTAACGCTGTAACTTCCTGTTTAAGTAAATAGTGTGTTTACTTATTGCAACAGGTGTTCACGTATAGTATTTCCATAAGTACTCTAATTCCTCACTTCCACTGGTAGTCAGTGTCAACACTCATTTTAGGTATCTTACACTGTGTGTTTCATCAGAAGGCCACGACACACGACGATCGACACAACCACAGAGCACACACACACACACACACACACACACACACCACAGGACAACAGGCACAAGCACGAGGCAAGCATCTGAGCGCGCACAAGAGCAAACATCACGAGAGCTCAGCGTACGCACACACACACACGATGCACAACGAAACGACAGAGCACAAGCACGCAAGGCACACGATAGAAGGCGACACACACCGAAGGAACACGACAGGTAGGGATGGAGGCACACATCACGTATGAGCTCGTTAGCAGGAATGTCTCTTAGTGCTGAAATCACAGTTTATACGGTCACAGCTGTCTGTCGACGCTTAGACAGATTTCGCAGTTGTGACCTGGGGATAGTATATCGTCGAGGCTGACTGACCCACTCGAAATCTATCTCATATGTGGTAATCACCTTCCTTGAGAATACGATCGTCTGTGGTGGCAGTGAGAAGTAAGTAAGAGCTACTCGGACTTGTGTGTGTAAGAGGAGAGAGAGATGCGGATGGATGAACAGGATTGAGACGAACGAGGGAGACAACTAGGAGGCAGAATGAGGGAGAGAAGAGAACATGAGGTGGAGATTAGAGAGAGTGAGAGAGAGAGAGAGAGAGGACGAGAGTGAGGACAAGCGAAGAGAGAGGCAAGGGAGGAGAGTTAGAGGAGAGAGGAGGAGAAGGAGCATGGGAGACAGTGAAGTGAGGAGATGTTGAGGAGTGATGTGTGACAACGCTGGTTTGGGCCAGCGTACAGTGGAGAGGAAATGAGGACTCGAACGGAACTATGGTGTTTGAACAGCCAGAGAGACATGATGGGGATAGTAGGCTTTTATGTGTGTTATTACCCAAAGTAAATGTTTTTTGTTTACTTAAATAAAAAACCCACATAGTACCTGCCAACATAGCGTTGTCCCAACACCTTTGAAGAAGTTCAGGTGGGGCAAAGAGATGTAACCGAATATGAGGACACTGCACCGGATAAACATAGGCCAGTCACTTCCTGCAGGGCTCAGTGTAGAGCCTGACTGCAGCATTACTGGGGGCCAGCAGTGCTCTAACCATCTCTCATGTCTCCCCAGCCCTGAGGGATCGGGACCAGTCTTCTTCGGCCCTTGATTGCCCCTTCGGTTCTCCGCGCATCCCAGGCATGACCCTCACCCCGCGGGGACCCAGTGCTCAGCCTGCCTCAGCCGCCTTCAACAGCTCTTCCTCCAGCCACACTGCTGCAGCCAGCCTCAACCACAGCCACAACAGCCGCACCGGGTGAGTAGCAAGAACAACTAGCCACCTGGCCAATTAATCAATAGGCTACGCAAACGATGCTGCTGGTCAATAAGTGTATAGTTCATAGAACCAACAATTCTGCAAAAATGTTGTGTAACTAATCACCGAAAAATGACTTGGGTAAGAATAGAGGGCAGTGTCTTGTCAGTAGTTTCCTGTTTGTTGTCCCACCTCTACTCTGTAGGTAAAGGCTCTATACAGCACTGTTCTATGTTACCGGTAGTAGTTACAGGCTCTATACAGCACTGTTCTATGTCAGCTGTACTAGTTATAGGCTCTATACATCACTGTTCTATGTCAGCTGTACTAGTTATAGGCTCTATACATCACTGTTCTATGTCAGCTGTACTAGTTATAGGCTCTATACATCACTGTTCTGTCAGCTGTACTAGTTCTAGGCTCTATACAGCACTGTTCTAGATCACCGGTAGTAGTTATAGGCTCTATACATCACTGTTCTATGTCAGCTGTAAAAAACGTAGTGTGCTTTAAATGACAGGATCCCAGTGTCTGACAACAGCTGATAATCAGAAAATGATGGAATGGCGGCAATCAATGCAGTTGCACAATAGATCAGTCATTCTCAGTAGGATGAGCCTAGGATGCTGTTATTTGTTGCTTACTGCGTTCATTTTTACTTAACAGTACTTCCTAAATAGTACACAGTATGCAGTTTAAATTAGTAGTAGGAAAGCCATTTTTTTTTACACTTTTTACCACCTGAAACAATTTTTTTAATCAACTTTAAAGTTTATTGGTCGTGTTCACAGTTTAGCAGGTGTTATAGTGGGTGCAGCAAAATGCTTATGTTACTAGCTCCTAACAATGCAGTAAAATGTCAAACAATATGTAAGGGAAAAAAATATATATATATACAAAAATGACAAGAAATCAAGAACGGTGGGACGACTCTGATTTAAGAACCCAAATAGCACTGTAGCAGTAATCAAATGGAATATAAATACTTTTTACTCGACTGACTCTGTTCCTATGGAGAGATTTTGTTGCAGTGTCATGTACACGTTTTAAATACAAAACAAATTGACAATATAACTTTTCATAAGTTACATAGCAATAAAACATTTTCTTTTAAAGACTAGCCTACTGGCCTTACTGAGTGGATAGGAACATTAGCCTGCTGGTCTTACTGAGTCTATAGGAACATTAGCCTGCTGCCGTCTTTACTGGCGTCTTATAGGAACATTAGCCTGCTGGTCTACTGATGTGGATAGGAACATTAGCGCTGCTGCCTTACTGAGGTGGATAGGAACATTAGCCTGCTGGTCTTACTGGGTCTATAGGAACATTAGCCTGCTGCCTTACTGAGTGTGATAGGAACATTAGCCTGCTGGCCTTACTGGGTGGATAGGAACATTAGCCTGCTGGTCTTACTGGGCGTATAGGAACATTAGCCTGCTGGTCTTACTGAGTCTATAGGAACATTAGCCTGCTGGCCTTACTGGGTGGATAGGAACATTAGCCCTGCTGGGTCGTTACTGGGGCTGATAGGAACATTAGCCTGCTGGTCTTTCTGGGTGGATAGAAACATTAGCCTGCTGGTCTTACTGGGTCTATAGGAACATTAGCCTGCTGGCCTATTACTGGGTCTATAGGAACATTAGCCTGCTGGTCTTATTGGGGATTAGGAACATCAGCCTGCTGGTCTTACTGGGTCTATAGGAACATTAGCCTGCTGCTCTTACTGGGTCTATAGGAACATTAGCCTGCGGGTCTTACTGGGTCTATAGGTGACATTAGCCTGCGTGGTCTTACTGGGTCTATAGGAACATTAGCCTGCTGGCCTTACTGGGTGGATAGGAACATTAGCCTGCTGTCTTACTGGGTCTATAGGAACATTAGCCTGCTGGCCTTACTGGGTGGATAGGAACATTAGCCTGCTGGTCTTACTGGGGATAGGAACATTAGCCGCTCGTCTTACTGGGTCTATAGGAACATTAGCCTGCTGGCCTACTGGGTTATAGGAACATTAGCCTGCTGGCCTTACTGGGTCTAGGAACATTAGCCTGCTGGTCTTACTGGGTGGATAGGAACATTAGCCTGCTGGTCTTACTGGGTGGATAGGAACATTAGCCTGCTGGTCTTACTGGGTGGATAGGAACATCCCTGTGGGTGGTTGGAGTGGGGACAAAACACATCCTCTCCACCCTTTACTTGTATGCCTCCTTGTCCACCAGTATCTGTCTTTTGATCTCTTACAGCCGGTCTATCCCCTCAGTATAACTGATCTCACGTTGTACATCTCTTAAAGCCTGTATCACCCTCAGTATAAACTGCCTTCTTCCTATTAAGCAGTGATTTTATATTTTGATACCCAAGGCTTATTGTTAGGGAATATTTACAGGTTTTAGTAGGCACAACTGACTCAACACAAAAGTTTACATTAGTCTGAAACAACATCTGTGAGTTCATCAAGATCAGAGCTGCTGTCCACAATTACCTCCCACATAGTACAGTCAAAACACCCTGAAGACCAGATACCTCCCACATAGTACAGTCAAAACACCCCTGGAGACCAGATACCTCCCACATAGTACAGTCAAAACACCCCTGAAGACCAGATACCTCCCACATAGTACAGTCAAAACACCCCTGGAGACCAGCATACCTCCCACATAGTACAGTCAAAACACCCCTGGAGACGAGTGATACTGTTGTCGTGCAGATGTAGACAGCGTATAACTGTGGGTTTCTCCCTCTCCAGGAGGCGACAGTAGGTTGGCCTGAGGTAGTTTTAACTGTAGGTTCTCCCTCTCCAGGAGGCGACAGTAGGTTGGCCTGAGGTAGTTTTAACTGTGGGTTTCTCCTCTCCAGGAGGCGACAGTAGGTTGGCCTGAGGTAGTTTTAACTGTGCGGTTTCTCCTCTCCAGGAGGCGACAGTAGGTTGGCCTGAGGTAGTTTAACTGTGGGTTCTCCCTCTCCAGGAGCGACAGTAGGTTGGCCTGAGGTAGTTTAACTGTGGGTTTCTCCCTCTCGCAGGAGGCGACAGTAGGTTGGCCTGAGGTAGTTTTAAACTGTGGGTTTCTCCCTGTCCAGGAGGCGACAGGTAGGTTTGGCCTGAGGTAGTTTTAACTGTGGGTTGTCTCCTCTCCAGGAGGCCGAACAGTAGGTTGGCCTGAGGTAGTTTTAACTGTGGGTTCTCCCTCTCCAGGAGGCGACAGTAGTTGGCCTGAGGTAGTTTTAACTGTGGGTTTCTCCCTCTCCAGGAGCGACAGTAGGTTGGCCTGAGGTAGTTTAACTGTGGGTTTCTCCCTCTCCAGGAGGCGACAGTAGGTTGGCCTGAGGTAGTTTTAACTGTGGGTTTCTCCCTCTCCAGGAGGCGGACAGTAGGTTGGCCAGGTAGTTTTAACTGTGGTTTCTGCCCTCCCAGGAGGCGAACGTAGGTTGGCCTGAGGGTGTCGACAACATTGTGGTCTGATTTCCCCAGGGAGTCTGGCGGTGGCAGAGAACGCATTTGGTATTGTCCAAATAGCACAATCAATAGTCTTTATTTTTCCTAGGTGAACATTTCACGTACTGTGGGTATGTGCGCAGGACTTGTGTGCAAAGTACAGTTGTTAAAATAAAATAAACTCCAATAAACGGGGGGTTCCATTCTCTGTGACAGATTATAAATAATCCTCTGATGCCTTCGTTATATTAGCTTTTAGGTTGAATGTACACAACCGGTAACAAAGAATTGATCTCACGTTTGAAACTCACAGGCAATAGTAAGGTGTCGCAGTGAGAACAGAAAGCAGTTCAATGTCAGGGTTACAGAGTGTCTCTCTTACCGGGATCCATTTACAACCACTGGTCCCTGACAAGCAGGCAGACGCCCCCCCCCCGCCGTGATGTTTCCCTGTGCCCGGTCAGACCACGGTTCCGCTCTGACCCAGGGGTGAAGCCGGCGTTTTGTACACCGGGAGAATTTACACAAAATAATCTAGGAATATGTACTGCAGTAAATATATTAGACTAAAGCCGTGTTTTAAGAAATCCAGTGTATAAATAAATAGTGTCTTTTTAAAAAACAAAGTACAGTAGTATAAATGTTATGATGAGCTACGTCGAGGATACAGTATTAAATACACAGTGTGAAACAGGAAGTGGACCAGAGTTTTAAATATCACTACAGCAGCAGGTGGGTGTATGATGGCTTGTGTTTTGTGTAAGTCTGCGTCACCTTGTAGACGGCTAATGATGGCTGTTCAACAGTCTGATGGTCTGGTGATAGAAGCTGTTTAACAGTCTGATGTGATAGAAGCTGTTAACAGTCTGATGGTGATAGAAGCTGTTTAACAGTCTGATGTATGGTAGATAGAAGCTGTTTAACAGTCTGATGGTGATAGAAGCTGTTAACAGTCTGATGGTCTGAATAGAAGCTGTTTAACAGTCTGATGGTCTGGTAATAGAAGCTGTTTAACAGTCTGATTGGTCTGGTGATAGAGCTGTTCAACAGATCTGATGGTCTGGTAGAAGAAGCTGTTTAACAGTCTGATGGTCTGGTTGATAGAAGCTTCAACAGTCTGATGGTCTGGTAATAGAAGCTGTTCAACAGTCTGATGTCTGGTAATAGAAGCTGTTTAACAGTCTGATGGTGATAGAAGCTTGTTTATCAGTCTTGATGGTCTGGTGATAGAAGCTGTTTAACAGTCGGATGTCTCTGGTGATAGAAGCTGTTTAACAGTCTGATGTCTGGTGATAGAAGCTGTTCAACAGTCTGATGGGTCTGGTGATAGAAGCGTTATTTCGTCTCTGTCTATCTCTGATGCACCTGTACTGTCTGGTATTTGACCTTTGTGAACAGATTCGGGTGGTTTGTGGTGCGTGTAAATCTAATTCTACTGTTGTTGCCTTTCAGCTTAAATGCTTGTTTTGTCTACAACTCTGTGATGTTATTAATAGAGATTGCCATGCAGCAGCTACAGACCTGAAAACAGCGAGCGCTGTCGTAGACAGACCATCTTGCAGGCAGGCTGCAGGAGGGAGGCTTGAAGCTGTGTTTTTGTCATTTGTGCTAGTGGTAGTAGTGGTGGTGGTAATATAGTGTTCTGAGCATGTAGACTATGACCCTCTGGACTGCTGTCGTCTTTAGCCGGCGTCTAGCCCGTAGCCGTCGTCTAGCCGTAGCCGTCGTCTAGTCCGTAGCCGTCGTCTGCCGCGTTCGCCGTAGCGCTTCTAGCCGTAGCCGCCGTCTAGCCGTAGCCGCCCGTCTAGCCGTAGCCGTCGTGTAGCCGTCGTCGTCGTCTGGCCGCCTGTCTAGCCGTAGCGCTGTCTAGCCGTAGCCGCTGTCTAGCCGTAGCCGTCGTCTAGCCGTCGTCTAGCCGTAGCCGTCGTCGTCTGCGCCGTCGTCTACCGTAGCCGCGTCTAGCCGTAGCCCGCCGTCTAGCCGTCGTCTAGCCGTAGCCTCGTCGTCTGCCGTCGTCTAGCCGTAGCCGCTCTGTCTAGCCGTAGCCGCTGTCTAGCCGCTAGCCGCTCGTCTAGCCGTCGTCTAGCCGGTAGCCGTCGTCGTCTGGCCGTCGTCTAGCCGTAGCCGCTGTCTAGCCGTAGCCGTCGTCTAGCCGTCGTCTAGCCGTAGCCGTCGTCGTCTGGCCGTCGTCTAGCCGTAGCCGTCGTCTAGCCGTCGCCGTCGTCGTCTGGCCGTCGTCTAGCCGTAGCCGCTGTCTAGCCGTAGCCCGCCGTCTCTGTCTCCTGTGGTCTCGTAGTGTAATGTAGTCTCTCATAATGTGTTCAGTATGAGGCTGTGTCTGAGTGTGAGTGTACAGATAGTCTGTCGTCTGTACAAGTCCGTCAGCCTCTCTCTCAGTATGTTCAGTATTTATGCCACTCTAGACCTGTGGCGCTCCTCTTTCAGATCCCTCTCAGGGGACATGGACAACCGGACAGCCTACGCTTCCGCGGTCAAGCGCCGCTTCAACGAGGACGCCGTCTCCCTGGCCCCTTCCACCACTGAGTCCATCGTGTAGAAGGTGAGTAGGTTAGAGAGGGAGCTGCTGCTCGTCGCAGCTCAGATACCCGGGGCGGAGGGTACTGTACCCGGGGCGAGGGGACAACCGCTACTGGGTGTGCAGGCTTTTGCTCCAACCCTGTTGTAATTAACTTGATTCAGCTGATCAAAATCCTGGTGAGCAGCTGATTAGTAGAATTAGGTGTGTTAGATTAGGGTTGGAGAGAGCCCTGCAGGACGGAAGCTCTAACGGGGGGGAGGAGGAGGTAGCCTCTAACAGGGAGGAGGAGGGTAGCTCTAACGGGGGGTGTAGGGTAGCTCTAACGGGGGTGTAGGGTAGCTCCTAACGGGGTGGTAGGGGTAGCTCCTAACGGGGGGGAGGGTAGCTCCTAACGGGGGTAGGGTAGCTCTAACGGGGGTGTAGGGGTAGCTCCAACGGGGGGGAGGGGTAGCTCCTAACGGGGGGAGGGTAGCTCCTAACGGGGGGGAGGGTAGCTCTAACGGGGGGGGGGGTAGCTCTAACGGGGGGGAGAGGGTAGCTCTGGGGGGTAGCTCTAACGGGGGGTGTAGGGTAGATCCTAACGGGGGGGAGGGTAGCTCCAACGGGGGGGGGGGGGGGTGACGCCCTAATGGGGGGGGTGGGTAGCGCCTAACGGGGGGGGTAGGGTAGCTCCTAACGGGGGGGTAGGGTAGCCTAACGGCGGGGGGCGGGGTAGCTCTAACGGGGGGAGGAGGGTAGCTCTGGGGGGTAGCTCTAACGGGGGGTGTAGGGTAGCCTCCTAACGGGGGGAGGTAGCTCCTAACGGGGGAGGGTAGCTCCTAACGGGGGGGAGGGTAGCTCCTAAGGGGGGGAGGGTAGCTCCTAAGGTGGGGGTGTAGGGTAGATCCTAACGGGGGGGTGGTAGGGTAGATCCTAAAGGGGGGGAGGAGGGTAGATCCTAACGGCGGGGGGAGAGGGTAGCTCCTAACGGGGGGTGTAGGGTAGCTCCTAACGGGATGGGGTTGGTTGTCTCACCCTGTTATAGTAGGTTATGTAACTGAAATGTAGATATTGTGGGCTATTGGGAGGGAAGCCAGTGTGTGGAGGAGAATACAGCCGCTAGCCGAGGCTGTCTGGGAGTCCTGTAGCTCCTAGAGCTGCTACAGTGGAAAGACAACCAGGCATTCACACAGACCGTGGTAGATCAGTCTGGGTTTTACTGACCGTTGCATAGGTCGGATTATTACTTTTAACATTGAATTGCACATATTGGTAAATCATATGATGTGACAATTACAAACATCACCTATTGAATACATTCAAAATACATTTGAGTTGCGTTGTGCTGCACACACACACTAATCATTTGAGCTGTGTTGTTCTGTGCCCCTCCCCTTCCCCAGATGCGTACTACTCTGCATTTCGAGCTGATCTGGAGTCTGATGCCCAGGACCTGGAGGTATTATATTATTATACACTCAAATATAAACGCAACATGTAACGCGTTGGTCCCGTGTTTCATGAGCTGAAATAAAAGATCTCAGAAATGTTCCATACGCACAAAAAATGTATTTCTCTCAAATTTTACATTACATTATGTTACATTCCTCTGAGTGAGCATTTCTCCTTTGCCAAGATGATCCATCCACCTGACAGGTGTGGCATATCAATAAGCTGATTAAACAGCATGATCATTACACAGGTTCACCTTGTGCTGGGGACAATAAAAGGCCACTCTAAAATGTGCAGTTTTGTCACAACACAATGCCWCAGATGTCTCAAGTTTTGAGGGAGCGTTCAATTGACATGCTGACTGCAGGAATGTCCACCAGAGCTTTTGCCAGAGAATTTAATGTTCATTTCTCGACCATAAGCCGCCTCAATGTCATTTTAGAGAATTTGGCAGTACGTCCAACCGGCCTCACAACCGCCGACCACGTGTATGGTGTCGTGTGGGTGAGCGGTTTGCTGATGTCAACGTTATGAACGGAGTGCCRCATGGTGGCGGTGGGGGTATGTGCAGGCATAAGCTACGGACAACGAACACAATTGGGTTTTATCGATGTCAATTTGTGTCCGAACACAATTGAGGTTTATCGATGTCAATTTGAATGCACAGAAATACCGTGATGAGATCCTGAGGCCCATTGTGAGTTCTTTAAGCCATCTGTGATCAACAGATGTCTTTATTCCAAGTCATGTGAAATCCATAGATTAGGGCCTGATGAATTTATTTAAATTGACTGATTTCCTCATATGAACTGTAACTCAGTAAAATCTTTGAAATTGTTATATGATGRGTTTATATTTTTGGTCAGTGTGTATGTGTATTCTCTCAACCAGCTTCATGAGGTAGTCATGTGGAATGCATTTCAATTAACAGGTGTGCCTTGTTAATTTGTGGAATTTCTTTCCTTCTTAATGCGTTTGAGCCAATCAGTTGTGTTGTGACGGAATACAGAAGATGGCCCTATTTGGTAAAAGACCAAGTCCATATTATGGCAAGAACAYCTCAAATAAGCAAAGAGAAACAACAGTCCATCATTACTTTAAAACATGGTCAGTCAATCTGGAAAATTAAGAACTTTGACAGTTTCTTCAAGTGCAGTCGAAAAACTAACAATCGCGTTGATGAAGCTGGCTGTCATGAGGATCGCCACAGGAAAGGAAGACCCAGAGTTACCTCTGCTGCAGAGGATAAGTTCGTTACAGTTAACTCCACCTCAGATTGCATCCCAAATAAATGCTACAGAGTTCAAGTAACAGACGCATCTCAACATCAACTGTTCAGAGGAGACTGCGTGAATCAGGCCTTCATGGTTAAACAAATCGAAAATATATTTTTATATATTTGAGATTCTTCAAAAGTCACCACCCCTTTGGCCTTGAATGACAGTCTTTGGCACGGTCGCCGGAGTAATA
>NC_036856.1:41478327-41484280 GCF_002910315.2 Salvelinus sp. IW2-2015 | reverse complement strand
AACACTTTTTGTTGATTACTACATGATTCCATATGTGTTATTTCATAGTTTTGATGTTTTCCCTGTTATTCTACAATGTAGAAAATAGTAAAAATAAAGAAAAACCCTTGAATGAGTAYGTGTGTCCAAACTTTTGACTGGAACTGTATGTTAATATTATATATTTGTGGATAATGTTGTTATTATTAATTATTGTTTGTATGATCTATTATCTTCTATATTATAGGTGGAGTCATGGAGTCTGGCTGTGGACCAGCAGTACCTGAAGAAATACACCAAGGAGATGGTCAAGAGACAGGACGTTATCTATGGTACATTTCACCATCTCTTATGTTTTTAGACATTTTCTGTTACATTTTGTCTTTTTATTTAGGCTTTCATTGTGTTTATATAGTTACATTTATGTGTTTAAGTTATAGTAGAGATATGTAGAAACTCATACCATCTTTCTGTTTGTCTGGACTTGCCATTGTTTTATTATTCACCTACAGTCAATAATGGTGGTCCAGTGGTTGAAAAGCAAATTCCTTTTTAAAGACAAACTAGATGTTGAACCGTCCGTCTCCCGACAGAGCTGATGCAGACAGAGATGCACCACGTGCGGACCCTGAAGATCATGCTGCGTGTGTACATGAGGGAGCTGAAGGAGCATCTCCAGATGGACGAGCTGTTCCCGCGCCTAGAGAGCCTGCTGGAGCTGCACACAAACTTCCTGTCCCGCCTAAAAGAGCGGCGCCGAGACTCCACGCAGCCCGGCAGCGACAGGAACTACAACATACAGAGACTCGCTGACATCCTCACCACACAGGTACAGACAACACACTCCACACACATTCGTACAGTCATGCACACGCATGCACGCACACACAAACACACACACAGTCATTCACACACACACTTTCTGTCACTCTCTCACCCTCACTCTCAGAGTGACTGAATTGGCTTGTGTTTTGGTTCACTTTGCAGGTTGACAAATCAGACGCTGTGTCCCAGTTACGTCAACAGTGTTCCTCTCTGAATTCCTCTTCCCTTTATAATACAAAAAGATCATGTTACAGGCCCCACGGAAAGTATTCAACCCCTTGACTTTGTTACCTTACAGCAGGGGTGTCAAACTCATTCCACGGAGGGGCCTAGTGTCTGCAGGTTTTGGTTTTCCTTTCAATAAAGCCCAGACAACCAGGTGTGGGGAGTTCCTAACTAATTAGTGATGTTAATTCATCAATCAAAGTACAAGGGAGGAGCGAAAACCCGCAGACACTCGGCCCCCGTGGAATGAGTTTGACACCTGTGCCTACAGCATTATTTCTAAAATGATTAAAAAAATGTTGTCCTCATCAATCTACACACAATACCCCATAATGAGAAAGCGAAAAAAGGCTTTAGAAATGTTTGCAAATGTATTAAAAATAAAATACAGAAAATACCTAATTTACATAAGTATTCAGACCCCTTGCTATGAGACTCGAAATTGAGCTCAGGTGCATCCTGCTTCCATTGATCATCCTTGAGATTTCTACAACTTGATTGGATTGATTTGGAAAGACACACACCTGTCTATATAAGGTCCTGCAGTTGATAGTTCATGTCAGAGCAAAAACTAAGCCACGAGGTCGAAGGAATTGTCCATAGAGCTCCGAGACAGGATTGTTGTCGAGGCACAGATCTGGAGAAGGGTATCAAAACAATTCTGCAGCATTGAAGGTCCCCAAGAACACAGTGGACCGCAACATTTCTAAAATGGAAGAAATTTGGAACCACCAAGTATTCTCTTAGAGCTGGCCGCCCGGCCAAACTGAGCCATCGGGGAGAAGGGCCTTGGTCAGGGAGGTGACCAAGAACCCGATGGTCACTCTGACAGAGCGCTAAAGTTCCTCTGTGGAGATGGAGAACCTTCCGTAAGGCAACCATCTCTGCAGCACTCACCAATCAGGTCTTATGGTAGAGTGCCAGACAGAAGCCTCTCTTCAGTAAAAGCACATGACAGCCCGCTTGGAGTTTGCCAAAAGGCCCCTAAAGGACTATCAGGCCATGAGAAACAAGATTCTCTGGTCTGATGAAACCAAGATGAACTCTTTGCCTGAATTGCCAAGCGTCACGTCTGGAGGAACCTGGCACCATCCCTACGGTGAAGCATGGTGGTGGCGCGTCATGCTGTGGGGATGTTTTTCAGTGGCATGGACTGGGGACTAGTCAGGATCGAGGGAAAGATAACGGATAAAGTACAGAGAGATCGACCATTCTCTGGAGAGACTTGAAAATAGCTGTGCAGTGACGCTCCCCATCCAACCTGACAACGCTTGAGAGGATCTGCAGAGAAGAATGGGGAGAAACTCCCCAAATACAGGTGCCAAGCTTGTAGTGTCATACCCAAGAAGACTCTAGGCTGTAATCGCGCCAAAGGTGCTTCAACAAAAAACTAAGTAAAGGGTCTGAATACTTATGGGGTGGCAGGGTAGCCTAGTGGTTAAAGTGTTGGACTAGTAACCGAAAGGTTGCAAGATCGAATCCCGGAGCTGACAAGGTAAAAATCTGCCGTTCACTATTCCCGGCCGTCATTAAAATAAGAATTTGTTCTTAACTGACTTGCCTAGTTAAATAGAGGTTAAAAAACATTTTTGGGCAATTTCTGAAAAAACAGATTTTGCTTTGTCAATTTGGGGTATTGTGTAATTAGATGAGGGGAAAACTATTTAATCCATTTTAGAATAAGGCTGTAACGTAACAAAAACGTGGAAAAGGTCAAGAGGTCTGAATACTTTCAAATGCACTGTATATTTTCAAAAGGATAATATACACTGTAATTCAAATCATATTTTGCTTTGGTTAAACCTGTCAGAGAGAGAGTAATCAGGAGGTAATCAGAGCAGACTATCTACGTAACGGTACTGAGAGTTGTAATCAGCGAATATGTCTCCTCAGATCTCATCCCTGTCTCCTCTCCAGTTTTCAGGTGAGAAAGGGGACCGGTTGAAGGAGAACTATGGTGATTTCTGCAGCCACCACACCGAGAGCTTTCAACTACTACAAGGAGCAACTACACAACAACAAGAAGTTCCAGAACCTCATACGGGTTGGTTGTTACTGGTTCCATTACTGTAGTTGAGATATTGACCAAAAAATCGCAGACCCATCTGTTAACTTAAAGGAGCTATCTGCAGTTTGAAAAAATACAAAGGAGGGGTGAGCCTGGAGAAATGTAACCACTCTTGAATTCATAGACATAGCTATTGATGCAAGGACTGACCATACATGAAATCAACATTTTATATTTGTATGCCTTTTTTGAGGTTATACAGTGTTTGTTTACATTTACAATGTTAGTAAAACAAGCTTATATTTTGGTTTCTGATGGGGTACACCAGTTGTTCTATGCTCATGAGGCAAGTTATATTCTTCAAGAATCAATGAGTATAGCATTAAGTCCAAAAATGTATGTAACAACTGCAAATTGCCTCTTTAAAAAAATAAAATAAAAAGAGGATGTGAAACATTCATGACAGTGGGTTATTTATGAACAAGTGAGGTTTTCACATCCAGCTATTGTGGCCTCCTGTGTGTAACCAGAAACATTTGGTGATTGCACTAGATGGTCCATGACCAGTGTATAATGCATCTCCCTTTTTTTCTTATTTTTCTTCCAGAAAGTCAATAATTTGTCCGTTGTGAGAAGATTAGGGGTGACAGAGTGTATTCTCCTGGTGACACAACGCATCACCAAGTACCCTGTGCTGGTGGAACGCATRGTGCAGAATACAGAAGGTACAGACATCAGTAGACAGAGGATTTATTGTACTTGGTCCTCTCCKGTCTAATAACTCTTGAGATTTAGGTCCAACTTTCTGTTAGACTAATGGAATAGAAAGAACAACATGATATCTCCTTTAACTAATCAATCAAATGTATTTTATAAAGCCCTTTTTTACATCAGCAGTCGTCACAAAGAGCCTTACGGATACCCAGCCTAAAACCCCAAAGAGCTAAGAGAAATATCATTTCTCTGTAACATTCTGTCTGTTTGAAGTSAGTCTGGGTTTTTTCTCCCTCCAGTGGGTACGGAGGAACACGAGGAGTTGACCAGGTCTCTGGGTCTGATTAAAGACTGCATCGTCCAGGTGGATGCCCTGGTCAACCTGCATGAGAAGGCCTCGCGCCTCCGAGACATCGCCCACAAGATGGAGCCCAAGTCCCTCGGCAAGATCAAAGATGGCCGTGTGTTCCACAGAGAGGACCTGGCCCAGGGGCGACGCAGGCTGCTGCACGAGGGGACGGCCAACCACAAGGCCGCCTCCGGCAGACTCAAAGGTAACAGGATGACCCTCGGGTCAGGGTTGGGGTCAATTGCATTTAAACTCCAGTCAATTCAGGAAGTGCACAGAAATTCCAATTTATCTTCAATGCTTTTCAATTGGGAAAATTTGGATTTTTTTTTTTTCTTTCTGAATTGACTGTAATTTAAATGAAATTGACCCCAACCCTGCCTCCAATAATCTGAAATTATCTTCTATTTTCTCTTCTGTCTGTGTTGATCTCAGACAGGTCTAAGAATGTAACTCCCGTTTCAGATATTGTGGCTGTGCTGCTGTCAGACGTGCTGCTGTTACTCCAAGAGAAGGACCAGAGATATGTTTTCTCCACAGTGGTGAGGCGGGAATTCTTATGTCAGTTAATTCCAACTAAGCTTTGTTTCCGACTCTGGAACGACTGACAAATCTGTCATACAACTCTCAACAGAAAGTTCGACACAGCTTCTTCTGTTTATCTGTTTAGATCAGGGCTCTCCAACCTTGTTCCTTGAGAACTACTCATCCTGGTGTAAACCTACAGGAGGGTAGCTCTCCAGGAACAGGGTTGGAGAGCCCTGGTGTAAACCTACAGGAGGGTAGCTCTCCAGGAACAGGGTTACACACACCACAATCACACCAGAGCATGTTAGTAGAGTGGTTGGAAAGACTCCCTCTCCGCGTCACAGGAAGAAGAATAAAAAACGGCCTCTCATTTCTCTCCTTCATTTAAAATGACAATTGTTGTGACTAGCTGGACCTATCCAATTTAACCAACACCCATCTATTGTTGTGACTACCTGGACCTACCATTTAACCAACACCCATCTATTGTTGTGACAAGCTGGACCCTACATTTAACCAACACCCATCTATTGTTGTGACTACCTGGACCTACCATTTAACCAACACCCATGCTATTGTTGTGACTACCTGGACGCTACCATTTAACCCACACCCCATCTATTGTTGTGACTACCTGGACCTACCATTTAACCAACACCCATCTATTGTTGCTGACTACCTGGACCTACCATTTATAACAACACGCCATCTATTGTTTGTGACTAGCTGGACCTCCATTTAACCAACACCCATCTATTGTTGTGACTAGCTGGACCTACCATTTTAACCAACACCCATCTATTGTTGTGACTACCTAGACCTATACCATTTAACCAACACCCATCTATTGTTGTGACTACCTAGACCTACCATTTAACCAACACCCATCTATTGTTGTGACTACTGGACCTACCATTTAACCAACACCCATCTATTGTTGTGACTACTGGACCTACCATTTAACCAACACCATCTATTGTTGTGACTTACCTAGACCTACCATTTAACCAACGCCCATCTATGTGTTGTGACTACCTGGACCTACCATTTGGTTTGAAGTATTGACCAAATCATATGATTTTGAATAAAAGTATTTTAATAAACAACGAAAAGGTGGACTTTAAGAAGTGCTTATCATTTCAAATAGTACATGTCATATTAAACAGCATATTAAAAACTGTAAATAAGGTACATGTCAATATGAAATCAGGTCATATTGCAATCAGCTGTAAACACTAAGTAACTCTTACAATGTCATAATAAACAGACATTAACACTGGTAAATAGGTTACATGTCGGATATTAAAACAGCATATTAACACTGT
>NC_036856.1:41474675-41478302 GCF_002910315.2 Salvelinus sp. IW2-2015 | reverse complement strand
GGAGAACCCCTGTGTAAACCTACAGAAGGGTAGCCATCCAGGTACAGGGTTGAGAGCCCTGTTGTAAAACAGGTCTTACCTTAAGGAGGGTAGCCATCTCCAGGACAGGGTTGGAGAACCTGGGTGTACCCTACAGAAAGAGGTAGCCCATTCCAGGTTACAGGGTTGGCGAGCCCTGTGTAAACCTACAGAAGGGTAGCCTCTCCGGACAGGGTTGGGAGAGCCTGGTGTAAACCTACAGGAGGGTAGCTCCTCGCAGGAACAGGGTTGGAAGAGCCCTGGTATAACCTACAGGAGGGTAGCTCTCCAGGAACAGGGTTTGAGAGCCCATGGTGTAAACTACAGGAGGTAGTTCTCCAGGAACAGGGTTGGAGAGCAACTGGGTGTAAGACCTACAGGCGGGTAGCTCTCCACGGAACAGGTGAAGAGCCCCTGGTGTAAACCTACCAGGAGGGTAGCTCTCCAGGAACAGGTTGGAGAACCTTTGTCTAGAACTAGAAAAGTTCCTCCATTTTGCTTTCCGGTGTTTCATTCTCTTCAATGGACTTGTAGCTAGCTGCTTGTCCATGGCACTCCCCACTCACAGGAAACAAGCCCTCGGTGATCTCCCTCCAGACGTTGATAGTGAGGGCACGGTGGCCCACCGAGAGAGGCCATGTTCTTGATCGGCGCCTTTTCTCCAACTGAGCCGAGATGTATACGACGAATACACACGCCTCCAAAGAGGAGCGCAACTCCTGGATGACACACATCCGGCAGGCCGTGGAGAGGTACACACACACCACCACACACACATCACACCACACACACATACACACACACACACACCCACACACACACAACACACACACCAGAGCATGTTACGTAGAGTGGTTGGAAAGACTCCTCTCCGCGTCACAGGAAGAAGATATAAAAAACGGCCCTCTCATTTCTCTCCTCCATTTTAAAATGGACAATTGTTTGTGACTACCTGGACCTACCATTTAACCAACACCCATATCCTATTTGTTTTTTGTGACTAGCCTGGAACAAAAACCCCCCCCCCCCCCCCAATTTAACCACATTGTTTACCTACCTGGACCTACCATTTAACCAAACACCCATCTATTGTTGTGACTAGCTGGACCCTACCATTTAACCAACACCCCATCTATTGTTGTGACTACACTGGACCTACCATTTAACCAACACCCCATGCCTATTGTTGTGACTACCTGGACCGTACCATTTAACCAACACCCATCTATTGTGTGACTACCTGGACCTACCATTTAACCAACACCCATCTATTGTTGTGACTACCTGGACCTACCATTTAACCAACACCCATCTATTGTTTGGACTACCTGGACTACCATCTTAAACCAACACCCATCTATTGTTGTGACTAGCTGGACCTACCATTTTAACCAACACCCATCTATTGTTGTGACTACTAGACCTAGCCATTTAACCAACACCCATCTATTGTTGTGACTACCTAGACCTACCATTTAACCAACACCCATCTATGTTGTGACTCACCTGGACCTAACCATTTAACCAACACCCATCTATTGTTGTGACTACTAGACCTACCATTTAACCCAACACCCATCTATTGTTGTGACCACGCTGAGACCTACCATTTAACCAACACCCATCTATTGTTGTGAGCTAGCTGGACCTACCATTTAACCAACACCCATGCTATTGTTGTGACTACTGGACGCTACATTTAACCAAACACCCATCTATTGACTGTAAATAGGTCAGGAGCCAGACAGGGAGTCTAAGTCTAAATTAATTATTTAGGCAATATTATTCAAATTATTTTCAAGGCTATAGTCTACAAAGAAATACATTGTGAAGCATTTGCGACAATAGGCTGGAAGGGACATAAAGTACTCAGCATTTAAATAGCATTTTGTTGTATTAAATCATTATAGTCTAAAAATTGTGCATATAGGCTTTGACTTACTTAGAAGTAAATACAAATAAATACAAAAAATTACTTAGTGCCTTTGAATTCAATTCTAGAAACGTGAGTTTGGGTAGCCTGTGGCTTCAGGCTCATGTGATGGTTCCTGGAGAGCAGGACAGCAGGAGAGAATATCCTCTCCTCTCACTTGCAGAGCCACTGGGGATGCTAAACACCGGTTTGGCCAGGTTAGGAAGACATGCAGAGTTTATCTTCTATAAGTAGACCTAAAGGTTTTTATGCAAAATAACCCAATCAAAACAGCAAGCTCCTTGAACATGGGAATATGCCAGGCCTATAGGCTAACATCAATTATGGCCTGTTACCTAGATCAGGGCTGCCCAACCCTGTTCACGGAGATTTACRGTCCTGTAGGTTTTCGGTCCAACCCTAATTTAGCATATCTGATTTAAGTTAGTTCAGGTCTTGTTGAGCAYCTAATAAGTAGAATCAGGTGTGTTAAATTAGGGTTGGACTGAAAACCCACAGGACGGTAGAGCGTTATAGTACGCGGCACGGACTACCTTTTCACCTGGTGTGCCGACCACAACCAAACGGGAGCCGACTCTCTTGATAATTATTTTTCCGTCACGGTTTCCAAATTAATGTTGGCGGCTGCGTAACCAAGTCCAGTCCAGTACCAAGTAAACCAGTCAGCCTCAGTAACCAGTCCAGCTCAGTAACCAGTAACCAGTCCAGCTCAGTAACCAGTCCAGCTCAGTAACCAGTAACCAGTCCAACTCAGACTCAGCAACCAGTCCAGCTCAGTAACAGTAACCCAGTTAAACCAGTTCCAGCTCAGTAGAGCCAGGTCCCAGTCCAGCTCAGTAACGCGCAGTCCCCAAGAAACTCGACCCCAGTAAACAGTAATCCAGTACTTCGAGCCACCTCAGTAAAAGCCACAAGCACCAACTACAGGTCACAGCTACCAACCCAGTAACCAGACTCCCAGCCGCTCGAACACCCACGCAAAACCACCGACACTAAAAGATAAACCGCCAACCAGATCCAAACGGCTCAGTAACCAGTCCAGCCTCAGTAACCAGCCCAGACAACTCAAGTACAACCAGTAACACCAAGTCCAAGATACTCCAGTAACCAGTCTCAGACTCAGTAACCAGTAACCCAGTCCAGCCTCAAGAGTAACGTACCAGTCTCAGACTCACAGTAACCCATAGATAACCCAGTCCAAGGTCTCAAGTAAACAGCAGTCCAGCCTCAAGCTAACCAGTAACCCAAGTCCAGAACTCATAACACAGCAGCAAGTAACACAAGTAACCAGAACTACACACACGTATAACCAGTAACCACTCCAGAACAACAGACACACTCAATGTCAACCCAGTACCAAGTCACAGATCAGTACAACACAGCCAGCTCAGTAACCAGCTAACCACGTACCAGAAGCAATACAAGTAACCAGTCCAAGCTCAGATAACCAGTAACCACAGTCCAGTCACAATACACCAGAAAAACCAGTCCAGCTCACACTAAACCAGTCCAGCTCAGTACAAGAACCCACTACCAGTAGCCAGCTCAAGTACCAGGTAACACGAGTCCAGACATCAGAAAATAAACACAGTCCAGCCTCAGATAACCCCGTAAACCAGTCCACTCAGTAACCAGTAACCAGCCAGACTACAGTAACAGTAAAGCTCAGCCTAACC
>NC_036856.1:41452098-41468719 GCF_002910315.2 Salvelinus sp. IW2-2015 | reverse complement strand
TCTGCCATACACCACCACCTCTCTGCCATACACCACCACCTCTCTGCCATACACCACCACCTCTCTGCCATACACCACCACCTCTCTGCCATACAGCTCGTTTACAGGTGTTGATGCAGCACTGAGGAGCCATTTTGTGTATCCTGCGTTTCACTCCAGGGCCCGTATCCACAAAGCCCCTCAAAGTAGGAGTGCCGATCTGTCCATTTATCTTATTTATTAAGATCGTAAAATCAACTGATCCTAGATCAGCACACATACTCTGAAATGCTTTTATGGGTACGTGGCCCAGCTCATTAAAACGCATTACTCTGCCTAACCTGTGTCGTTTTAATGTCGACATTTCCTTCTCATTTTTCATTTTCATGACCTTTTACGAGACATGGGATGTCTTGTACCTGGTCACAGACTCAACAACTCTGGCAGAGTTCGTCTTGTGTGAGGGASTAATCTTTTCTAATGAATTGGAGMTCTGGGTCTTCCACTCCCAGCAGCACCATACAGCCTGTGAGGAAACAGTGTGGCGCCATGCTTAACAACCATCTTTCACTCCAGCWGAACAAATTGTAAAACATCAGGTGGTTTAATACTGCTCCTCAATGGGACTAAGTAGATAAAAAGAGAACCTGGATACACAGTTGGTCCCCAGGACTGGAGTTGAGACTCTGCTTTGTATCTAAACCCAAGGCTTCGAGTCCTAGCTAACTCACCTAGCTAACTCACCTCTCTAACTCACCTCTCGCTCTCTCTCTAGTTGTCCACACACTGAGGAGAGACTCTTCAGTGAGCAGGAGGAGGCTCGAGCCGCCAGATTCAACGAGTTCCAAGGTAACTTACGACGACAGGACCAATGGCCTCGTCTTTGTAACAGTGTCATGTTGATGCTGGACCGCTAGGTGGCGGTCACGTACCAGTCAACATTCACCTTCAATGTTTCTGTTCCTGGTATTTAATGTAATGAACTCTTCATTAGTTCTGTCTCCGTTCTCCTCTCCCAGAGTGTCTGAGCCAGAAGGACGCCCAGATCGTGACGTTTCTGACAGAGAAGCTGCAGCTGTTTTCAGACATGTGTCTGGTGTCTGGTCACGAGGATACGACCTTTCGCTCCCGCCTAATGCTGCGAGGTGACGCCTCAGACCTCCACCAGGGGGAGACACTGCTCAAGGGGACCATCACTGATGGTACGACACACACACACACACATACGCACTTACACAAACACAAGGTACCACACACACACTTACACAAACACAAGGTAACACACACACACTGTGTCATATGGTATTGAAAGGAAAAACATATGGTTTGAATGAAAGTATTTGCGTAAACATCATGTAAAGGAAGCTCTCATTTCAAATAGGCAGCGTTTCATATTAAACAGCGCGTCTTTCCAGTTCGCTGCAGCTAGCGACTGGAACGAGCTGCAACAAACACTCTAACTGGACAGTTTAATATCCATCTCTTCATTCAAAGACTCAATCATGGACACTCTTACTGACAGTTGTGGCTGCTTTGTGAGATGTATTGTTGTCTCTAACTTCTTGCCCTTTGTGCTGTTGTCTGTGCCCAACAATGTTTGTACCCTGTTTTGTACTGCTACCATGTTGTGCTGCTGCCATGTTGTGCTGCTGCCATGTTGTGCTGCTGCCATGTTGTGTTGCTGCCATGTTGTTGTCATGTTGTGTTGCTGCCATGCTGTGTTGTCATGTGTTGCTGCCTTGCTATTTTGTTGTCTTAGGTCTCTCTTTAGGTAGTGTTGTGGTGTCMCTCTTGTTGTGATGTGTGTTTTGTCCTATATTTATTTATTTAATTTAAATGTTTTAATCCCAGCCCGCAGGAACCCGTTTGCCTTTTGGTAGGCCGTCATTGTAAATAAGAATTTGTTCTTAACTGACTTGCCTCGTTAAATAAAGGTGAAATAAAAACATTAAATGCAGGAGTGGCTTCAGGACAAGTCTCTGAATGTCTCCCCAAATACAGGTGTCCCAAGCTTGTAGCGTCATACCCAAGAAGACTTGAGGCTGTAATRGCTGCCAAAGGATCTTCAGCAAAGTACTGAGTAAAGGGTCTGAATACTTATGTAAATGTAATATTAATAAAAAATCAAAGAAGAAAAAAAAGGACAAACACCTGTCAGGTGCCAGACAGGGAGRTTAAGAAAGAAAATGTAATTATTTAGGCTATATTATTTAAAGGCTATAGCCTACAAATAAATAAATGGTGAAGCGAATCCGACACACTAGGCTGGTAGGGACATATCGCCTAAAATGACACCCAAATCTAACTGGCTGTAGCTCAGGACCTGAAGCAAGGATATGCAAATTCTTGGTACCATTTGAAAGGAAACACTTTGACGTTTGTGGAAATGTGAAATTAATGTAGGAGAATATACAAATTAGATCTGGTKAAATATAATATAAAGAGAAAAACATGCGTTTTCTATTTCTTCTGTTCCATCTTTGAAATGCAAGAGAAAGGCCATATCACTTAGGAGTCTAGGTGCAATTTAAATGTTGGCCACTAGGGTSCAGCAGTGTATGTGGAAAGTTTTAYACTGATCCAATGAATATTATATKTTTTTTCAATTGTATTGAACCTTTATTTAACTATAGGTAAGTCAGTTAAGAACAAATTCTTATTTACAATGGCGGCCTACCAAAAGGCCTCCTGCTGGGACGGGGGCTGGGATTAAAAATAAATTAAATAAAAAAATATCAGGACAAACAACATGGTAGCAGCACAAAACAGGGTAAAATATTGTTGGGCACAGACAACAGCACAAAGGGCAAGACGTACGGGATCGGGCAGACTTGATACAACATTTTGAACAGTAATGTATTGTTGTTAAAAGGCTGTCTCTCCATGCTCTTGGTCCTGGGTTGGATAGTTAAAGGCTGTCTCTCATGCTCTGGTCCTAGGCTTTGGATAGTTAAAAGGCTGTCTCTCCATGCTCTTGGTCCTAGCTTTGGGATAGTTAAAAGGCTGCTCTCCATGCCTCTGGTCCTAGGCTTTGAGATAGTTAAAAGGCTGTCTCTCCATGCCTCTGGTCCTAGGCTTTGGATAGTTAAAAGGCTGTCTCTCCATGCCTCTTGGTCTGGGCTTTGGATAGTTAAAAGGCTGTCTCTCCATGCCTCCTGGTCCTAGGCTTTGGAGATAGTTAAAAGGCTGTCTCTCCATGCCTCTTGGTCCTAGGCTTTGGGATAGTTAAAAGGCTGCCTCTCCATGCCTCTGGTCCTAGGCTTTGGATAGTTAAAGGCTGTCTCTCCATGCCCCTTGGTCTAGGCTTTGGATAGTTAAAAGGCTGTCTCTCCATGTCTTGGTCTGGGCTTTGGGATAGTTAAAGGCTGTCTCCCAGCCCTTGGTCCTGGGCTTTGGGATAGTTAAGCTGTTCTCTCCATGCCCTTGGTCCTGGGCTTTGAGATAGTTAAAAGGCTGTCTCTCCATCCTCTTGGTCCTAGGCTTTGGGATAGTTAAAAGGCTGTCTCTCATGCCTCCTGGTCCTAGGCTTTGGAGAGTTAAAAGCCAGAGGCCTGAGGGACCTACTGGTACATAACTTAAAGCAGTCTGACATGTATTGGGGTGCACAATCATGGATTGATTTAAAAACAAATAGAAGAATATTAAAATGTATTCTAAAACTCACAGGCAGCAGTGTTGAGACTTTAAAACCAGTGTAAATATGTGCTTTCTGTCTGGTCTTTGTCTGTATCTGTGCTCAGTATTCTGTATGTTTTGCAGTTGACCAATGGCTTTCTTGGGTAGACCAGCAGGAGACCATTACAGTAGTCAAGCCTGCTTGTAAATAGCATGGATGAGTTCTCTGTATCAGCCTGAGAGAGAAATGGCCGCACCTTTGCATGTTCCTCAGGTGGTAAAAGCTATTTTGGTCACATTCCTAATGTGTGATTTGAAATTTAGTTCAGAATCTAAAATGACACACAGGTTTTTTAACCTGGTGTTTTATCTTTATTACCCGTGAATTAAAATGTGCTGCAGCTCAGACTCAAACAATAAGTAACTCTGTCTTTATTCAGTTGGAGGAAGTTGTGAGCCATCTAAATATTTAAATCACTTAATGCAGTCTAATTTATCTGTGGAGATAACATTTCTGTGGCACCAGATGTTTTTAAGTTGTGTATCGTCTCTGTATCAGTGAAAATCAATGCTGTGCTTTCTAATAACAGTGCCAAGTGGTTATTTATATATATATATATATATATATATAAAAAATTTTATATATTACTGAACAGTACCTGGATTAGTTTAATCAGATGTGTTAGATCTGTTACCGTAGGAGGGTCGGCTCTCGCTGCCACCTCTGTTACCGTAGGAGGTCGGCTCCTCGTCAACCCGTCTGTTACGTAGGAGGTCGGCTCCTCGCTCACCCGTCTGTTACGTAGGGGGTCGGCTCTCGCTGCACCCGTCTGTTACCGTAGGAGGGTCGGCTCCTCGCTACACCCATCTGTTGCCGTAGGAGGGTCGGCTCCTCCTACACCATCTGTTACCGTAGGAGGGTCGGCTCCTCCTACACCCATCTGTTACCGTAGGAGGGTCGGCTCCTCGCTGCACCGTCTGTTCGTAGGAGGGTCGGCTCTCGCTGACCCGTCTGTTACCGTAGGAGGGTCGGTCCTCGCTACACCCATCTGTTACGTAGGAGGGTCGGCTCCTCCTACACCCACTGTTACGTAGGAGGGTCGGCTCCTCGCTACACCCATCTGTTACCGTAGGAGGGTCGGCTCCTCGCTTACCCCATCTGTTTTACCGTAGAGGGTCGGCTCCTCGACTACCCATCTGTTCCGTAGGAGGGTCGGCTCCTCGCTACACCCATCTGTTACCGTAGGAGGGTCGGCTCCTCGCTACGCCCATCTGTTTACCGTAGGAGGGTCGGCTCCTCGCTGCACCCGTCTGTTACCGTAGGAGGGTCGGCTCCTCGCTGCACCCGTCTGTTACCGTAGGAGGGTCGGCTCCTCGCTAATCTTGTCCTATCATAAAGACAGCCTTGAAACGTTGTTAATCTCTCTCTCTCCTCCCCCCTCCCGCCTCCCCCTCCATAGTGGAGAGTCTTCAGAACCTGTTGCTGTCTGGTGTGAGAGAGCCAGCTTCACGTCTAGAGGAGGGTTCAGGGTCCGGGGCTCTGCCCAGGAGAGCAGACACCTTCGGGGGCTATGACAGCAGGCCCATCATCCTCAACAAGAGTGAGTCGACTGCGCCTGCCTGCTCTGAGCCCCGTATCCACAAAGCATCTTGGAGTACGAATGCTGATCTCATCTCTGTCCATAGAATCATATATTATGATCTAGAAGGTGTTTGACTCTGTGTGTGTGTGTGTTACAAGGCATTGTGAAGAAGAAGAAGCACAGTGGAGGGGGCATGGCCAGAGACGGGACCCAGAAAGGCTGCTCTGACCCCCAGCTTACGAAGATCCAGGCTAGTCAGACCCTGGAGCAACCACAGGTGGGTCAAATATACAAACACACACCCTACACAACAGTGTGTAATGGTGTGTGTGTGTAATGGTGTGTGTGTGTGTGTAATGGTGGGTGTGTAATGGGGGTTATGTGTGTGTATAATGTGTGATGTACAGGCTGATGATGATGATGAGGAGGAAGAGGCCTCTCCAGCCACCTGGAACCCCATCTGGTCCAACACCTTCCCCGAGGCTGAGGTAGGAGATATGCTCATTTCAGTTGGTCTTGTAACCTCTGTTAAGCTTTTTCAAATCTTATGTGTTATTATGGCCTCTATAAGGTGTGCCCAGAGTGTCCAAACCAGCGGTATAAAACGGTCGTGTATCTATGGCGCTAACCTACAGTTTGTCTGTCCTTCTCTTTCCTAACGTTCCTGTCTCAACCAGTTCTTTGACCGGGTGCTGATGCTGTCCCAGAGACTCTACAGCCTGCAGGTGAACGAGACACTCACGTTTCCCTAGATACCCTCTCAACACCCTCTCAACATACTCCACGTGACATGTAGCTCTCGTCCTGTCCTGTCATGTCCTGTCCAGTCCTGTCGAGTCCTGTTCTGTCCAGTCATGTCCTGTCCTGTCATGTCCTGTCCAGTCATGTCCTGTCGAGTCCTGTCCAGTCCTGTTCTGTTCTGTCATGTCCTGTTCTGTCCAGTTCTGTCCTGTCCAGTCCTGTCCAGTTCTGTCTGTGTGACTGGGCCATAAACAGTCAACAGGACTGCAGTCTTCTTACCAGGGCCAGACCCCAAAAACCAGTCTGTTTGCATGTGAACACAAATGTTAAAATGACATCACATGGAGACTGCTAGACTCGCCTTTTGATTGGTTATGGTCTGTGACCACAAGCCTTGTGCTTTCAAGAAGTTGACCCACATCTCCCCTCCCTTCGTCCCCGTGCTCCCCTCCTTTCTCCCCTCCCTTCAGGCCATCATCGCCAAGCAGGACAGCCACATCGAGCTGCAACGCGCCTCCCTCACTGAGCGGGCCTCCTTCCCTGGGCGTCATCGCGGCAACGTTCTCCTGGAGCAGGAGAAACAGAGGACGTTGGCCCTGCAGAGGGAGGAGCTGGCCAGCTTCCACAAGCTGCAGTCACAGCACCGTCAGGAGCAGGTGGGACTCAGTGGAAATGGCAGCGTCCTTCCATTTGATTTTTAGTAGCCTTCCGGGTTGTCTTGGTTCCCGCTCTGCGTGCAGGTGATTAAATGTCACAGTGCTAGGAGAAAGGCACCACGTTAGTATGAGCATCATGATTATTTCTGCACAAACAAAAGGCCGTGCCCCCCCCTCCCCTCCCTCCTCTAAACCTCTTTCTCAATGCTAAGGATCCAGAGCAAGTTCTGCACATGTTATTTTACACACAAAATGTTTTCTATGTAGCTGCTCGCTCACCCCCCTCCCTTCACGTTTCTCTCTTTACTCCCCCCTTCCCTTCACGTTTCTCTCTTTACTCCCCCCTCCCTTCACGTTTCTCTCTCTACACCCCCCCTCCCTTCACGTTTCTCTTCATCTACTCCCCCCTTCCCGTTTCTCTCTTTACTCCCCCCTCCCTTCACATTTCTCTCTCTACTCCCCCCCCTCCCCTTCACGTTTCTCTCTACTCCCCCCTCCCTTCCACGTTTCTCTCTCTACTCCCCCTCCCTTCACGTTTTCTCTCTACTCCCCCCCTCCCTTCACGTTCTCTCTCTACCCCCCTCCCTTCACGTTTCTCTCTACTCCCCCCTCCCTTCACGTTTCTCTCTCTACCCCCCTCCCTTCAGTTTCTCTCTCTACCCCCCCTCCCTTCACGTTTCTCTCTTTTCTCCCCCTCCCTTCACGTTTCTCTTTACTCCCCCCTCCCTTCACGTTCTCTCTTTATCCCCCCCCCCTTCACGTTTCTCTCTTTACTCCCCCCCTCCTTCACGTGTCTCTTTACTCCCCCCCTCCCTTCACGTGTCTCTCTTACTCCCCCCTCCCTTCACGTGTCTCTCTTTACTCCCCCCCTCCCTTCACGTGTCTCTCTTTACTCCCCCCCCTCCCTTCACGTGTCTTCTTTACCCCCCCCCCCTTCACATGTCTCTCTTTACTCCCCCCCTTCACGTGTCTCTCTTTACTCCCCCCCTTCACGTGTCACTCTTTACTCCCCCCCCTTCACGTGTTCTCCTTTTACCTCCCCCCTCCCTTCACGTTGTCTTCTCTTACTCCCCCCCTCCCTTCACGTGTCTCTCTTTACTCCCCCCTCCCTTCACGTTTCTCTCTTACTCCCCCCCTCCTTCACGTGTCTCTCTTTACCCCCCCCTCCCTTCACGTGTCTCTCTTTACCCCCCCCCTCCCTTCACGTTTCTCCTCTTTACCCCCCCTCTCTTCACGTTTCTCTCTTACCCCCCCCTCCCTTCACGTTTCTCGCTTTACCCCCCCCCCCCCTTCACGTTTCTCTCTTTACAATGATGATTACAATCTGTAATAGACTGGTGTCTGCCTCCTGCTATACACACGTTTACAATGATGATTACATCTCAATAATTTAGACTGGCGTCTGCCTCCTGCTATAGCCAACGTTTACAATGATGATTACATCTGTAATTAGACTGTCTTGTCTGCCCTCCTGCTATAGTCAACGTTTACAATGATGATTACATCTCAATTAATTAGACTGGCTGTCTGCCTCCTGCTATAGCCAACGTTTACAATGATGATTACATCTCAATAATTAGAACTGGCTGTTCTGCCCCTGCTATAGTCAACGTTTACAATGATGATTACATCTCAATAATTAGACTGGCTGTTGCCTCCGCTCGCTATAGTCAACGTTACAATGATATTACATCTGTAATTAGACTGTCTGTCTGCCTCCTGCTATAGCCAACGTTTACAATGATGATTACATCTCAATAATTAGACTGGCTGTCTGCCTCCTGCTATAGCAACGTTTACAATGATGATTACATCAATAATTAGACTGGCTGTCTGCCTCCTGCTATAGTCAACGTTTACAATGATGATTACATCTGTAAATTAGACTGGCTGTCTGCCTCCTGCTATAGTCAACGTTTACAATGATGATTACATCTCAATAATTAGACTGGCTGTCTGCCTCCTGCTATACCAACGTTTACAATGATGATTACATCAATAATTAGACTGGCTGTCTCCTCCTGCTATAGTCAACGTTTACAATGATGATTACATCTCGTAATTAGACTGGCTGTCTGCCTCCTGCTATAGTCAACGTTTACAATGATGATTACATCTCAATAATTAGACTGGCTGTCTGCCTCCTGCTATAGTCAACGTTTACAATGATGATTACATCTCAATAGTAGGACTGGCTGTCTGCCTCCTGCTATAGTCAACGTTTACAATGATGATACATCTTTAATTAGACTGGCGGTCTGCCTCCTGCTATAGCCAACGTTTACAATGATGATTACATCTCAATAATTAGACTGGCTGTCTGCCTCCTGCTTAGTCAACGTTTACAATGATGATTACATCCAATAATTTAGACTGGCTGTCTGCCTCCTGCTATAGGCCAACGTTTACCAATGATGATTTACATCTCCAATAATTCAGACTGGCTTGTCTGCCTCTGCATAAGCCAAGCGTTTTACGATGATGATTACATCTCAAATAATTAGACTGGCTGTCTCCTCCTGCTATAGTCAACGTTACAATGATGATTACATCTCAATAATTAGACTGGCTGTCTGCCTCCTGCTATAGTCAACTTTACAATGATAATTACACTCAATAATTAGACTGCTGTCTGCCTCCTGCTATAGTCAACGTTTACAATGATGATTACATCTGTAATTAGACTGGCTCGCCTCCTGCTATAGCCAACGTTTACGATGATGATTACATCTCAATAATTAGACTGGCTGTCTGCCTCCTGCTATAGTCAACGTTTACAATATAATTAACATCTCAATAATAGACTGGCTGTCTGCCTCCTGCTATAGTCAACGTTACAATGATGATTACATCTCAATAATTAGACTGGCTGTCTGCCTCCTGCTATAGTCAACGTTTACAATGATGATTACATCTCAATAATTAGACTGGCTGTCTGCCTCCTGCTATAGTCAACGTTTACAATGATGATTACATCTCAATAATTAGACTGGCTGTCTGCCTCCTGCTATAGTCAACGTTTTCAATGATGATTACATCTCAATAATTAGACTGCTGTCTGCCTCCTGCTATAGTCAACGTTTACAATGATGATTACATCTGTAATTAGACTGGCTGTCTGCCTCCTGCTATAGCCAACGTTTACAATGATGATTACATCTGTAATTAGACTGGCTGCTGCCTCCTGCTATAGTCAACGTTTACCAATGATGATTACATCTCAATAATTAGACTGGCTGTCTGCCTCCTGCTAAGCCAACGTTTACGATGATGATTACATCTCAATAATTAGACTGGCTGTCTGCCTCCTGCTATAGTCAACTTTACAATGATGATTACATCTCAATAATTAGACTGGCTGTCTGCCTCCTGCTATAGTCACGTTTACAATGATAATTACATCTCAATAATTAGACTGGCTGTCTGCCTCCTGCTATAGTCAACGTTTACAATGATGATTACATCTCAATAATTAGACTGGCTGTCTGCCTCCTGCTATAGTCAACGTTTACAATGATGATTACATCTGTAATTAGACTGGCTGTCTGCCTCCTGCTATAGTCAACGTTTACAATGATGATTACATCTCAATAATTAGACTGGCTGTCTGTGTCTTGCTATAGTCAAGAGACTCTGGTGCGCAGCTAGCACTGCGATGCAGCCCTAGACCACTGCGCCACAAAAACATCTCTGTCTTAACCAAAACACAGGTTGATTTTCCCCTGTCAATAGAGAGCAATAATAATGGCGTGTTTTGGTAGGCATCGTCTATAATAGTTTGAGCATGTCTACCATGTATTTTTGTACAACATTCATGCGCCGATCAAGTAGGGGGAGGAAGCGGGCGCGAGCACGAGCAGCAGCCGAATACGCAGGTCGGTTGTGGGCAAAGAAGACATATTCAAGTTGCAGTTCGCAGAACAGAGCAGCACGTATTTCAGAGGGGGAATGTCATACCCTTTACAGACAGACTTTACTGTTTTGTGTTTAAAAAAATAAAATAAAAAGATCTGGCAATGTTTTGTTTTTTTAGAACCCAATTCATAATCCCAATGATTATATCCTCCCGTGCCGGCGGAGTAGAGTCACCGTGGATTTGGTGTTTTTGCTATTTTATTTGGATCAAATCTAAGTTTTATTTGTCATGTGCGCCGAATACAACAGGTGTAGTAGACCTTGCAGTAAATGCTGAATACAACAGGTGTAGTAGACCTTGCAGTGAAATGCTTACTTACAGGCTCTAACCAATAGTGCAAAAAAAAATCTTATTCA
Source organism: Salvelinus sp. IW2-2015 (assembly GCF_002910315.2). Taxonomy (NCBI): domain Eukaryota; kingdom Metazoa; phylum Chordata; class Actinopteri; order Salmoniformes; family Salmonidae; genus Salvelinus; species Salvelinus sp. IW2-2015. The sequence goes on along the minus strand of NC_036856.1, from coordinate 41,457,873 downwards.
CAACCTCCCCAGGATATAAGAGTTGCCTTTACGAGATCAAGTAAAATAGACCTACACTTGAATTAGGCTTCATTATCGCAAGCTAAATGCTAATGTTCAGTGATAGATGAGTAAACGAATAGATGAGCTAATCAGGCAGTAGCCTAGTGGTTAGACGTGCAGTAGCCTTGGTTAGAGCGTTGCGGCAGGTAGCCTAGTGGTTAGAGCGTTGGCAGGTAGCCTAGTGGTTAGAGCGGTTGGCAGGTATCCTAGTGTTAGAGCGTTGGACAGGTAGCCTAGTGGTTAGAGCGTTGGACAGTAGCCTAGTGGTTAGAGAGCGTTGGGCCAGTAACCGAAAGTTGCTGGATCGAATCCCCGAGCTGACAAGGTAAAAAAAATCTGTCATTCTGCCCCTGAGCAAGGCAGTTAACCCACTGTTCCCCGTGCCCTGAGCAAGGCAGTTAACCCACTGTTCCCCGTGCCCTGAGCAAGGCAGTTAACCCACTGTTCCCGTGCCCTGAGCAAGGCAGTTAACCCACTGTTCCCCGTGCCCTGAGCAAGCAGTTAACCCACTGTTCCCCGTGCCCTGAGCAAGGCAGTTAACCCACTGTTCCCCGGGCGCGAAGACGTGGATGTCTTAACCCACAGCCCCTCCCTTTACCACCTCCACTTATTTGCCCAGCCAGAGAATAACCATATAATATAATAATAATAAATATACAGCCCCCCCCTTTACCACCTCCACTTATTTGGCCAGCCAGAGAATTAACCAAATATACAGACAGAGATTCAGTTCAACAAAGTCACATTGATTGATTTAAGACTAGTTTCAGGCTTTTGGTCAAGAGTAGGCCTAGGTTACTGAGCGATTACAAGTCAAGAGAAAAATAATCCACTTGTTAAACTACAAAACATTCTGGCAAAATGTTCTGATCCGTGCTGATAATTGAGCCAACTAGACAAGGTGATTATGAGCAGCACTCACATCAACTTAGCATTTCCACAACCTAATTGTATTGTAGCCTAACCAATATCCAAACGGAGATTTTAGTGAAAAGAAAATGTATTGATTTATTAAGACGAGCCCCCCCCCCCTTGCTTGTCTCAAAGCAGCACGAAACGATGCCGAAATAGTTGACCGCTATTGCTTCAAATGTATTAGAATATCATCATTGGATGATTTGGGGAGTTTTAGTKAACAACTATTTGATGCCTTTAAAAAWAWAWWATATATATAWAWATATATAACACATACAAAGAAATATTTAYCCACTGAACWTTCMGGTTCCAGAAAATCCTGAACCGCAGCCACTTCGAAGAAAAACTGCATTATACCAGTCTGCATGAAGTAGAGGTGAACCTTGTGTTTGTCCCCAGGCTCGCTGGGAGAGGGAGCGMGAGCGCCACCGGCTGCAGGCCGAGGCCATGGAGGGGATGCTGAGGCAGAGGGAGGAGGACTGCAGGAGGCTGGAGGAGAAGCTGGCGGAAGAGAGGGAGGACCTGGAGAGACAGAGAGAGACGTACCAACAGGATCTGGAGAGACTGAGGGAGTCGACCCGCACAGTGGAGAAGGAGAAGGAACGCCTGGAGCAGCAGAGGAAGATCAAGAGGAAGACCATTGAGGTGGGGATGTCTCTCTCGCGCACACACGCGCACACACACACACACACACACACACACATTACACTTACACCCTATGTCCATTTGGTATCGCTCTGCTATCCGTACCAGCAGAAGTCGCATATGGCTAAAACACGACTTGCCCCAACCCCACACCTCATTGGTGGTTAACAACTAAAGCTTTCAAGTTATCTGGTGACCTACCAACCCATTTCACCAAGCCATGTCACAGTATCAAGCCAAGACCCAAGAATGAGGGATTCTACTCGATGGCACAAACTCAAAGTAAAAATTAGCTATATCCTAAACATGATTTTCTTTTGATATTTTTGGTCTGAATTTAAGGTTAGCATTGTGGCTAGGCTTAAGGTTAGTTTTAAAATCACATTTTAAGAAGATAAATTGTGGAAATAGGCAGTGTTTATGACTTTGTGGCTGTGGTAACTAGTGACGACCAAGAAGGCCCTGATCCGCCATTTTGGAAACCCACACTGATCTCTTCTCCCCATCGAGATGGAGGACTCATCTTTGTATCGTCTGTGACAGCATGGCCAGCTCCATTGATGCAATCTCAATTTTGAAGTAGTTAATTTTCTTCAGGATTTGCTGATCCCTCCTGATGACCCAGTTGGACATGACTCCAACAGGGTCACCAGGAGGGATCAGCCAATGAAGTTGGACGCCCCACCCAGTTGACAACATTAAAATGGTGGAAGCCCTTAATGGCGCTGCCTGTGCCAACACTGCCTTTTGTCCACTACAGGCCTCTATCATGTTCTGTTTCCCCCTCATATCCTTCCCCATCCAGCATAGCAAACACCTCTGCTGTGTTTCAGTGTTCCCTTTGCTCTGTCCCTATGCCAACAGGAGAACACAGGCACACAAATACTGAAGATACTCCCTCCCCACCTCCTTTGTTCCCTCCCCTCCCTCCTTTGTTCCCTCCCCTCCCTCCTTTGTTCCCTCCCTCCTTTGTTCCCTCCCCTCCGTCCATCCCTCCTTCCCCCTTGTCTGTCTGGATTCCTATAACAGCCCACACACTTGCGCACACACACACACCTGCCACTTCCCTTAGACTGTTTACTGATGGGCAGTGTGATAACCACAGCAGTAGCACAGTAATGGGGGAAACACACACACACACATATATCTGAATACAGTTCTAGCTAGTCAACCAGGAAGCCACCCACACAGGGAAATAGTCTCTTTCCTTCTCTCTTTCCATCTCTTTTACTCTACGACAACAGCAAAAACTTGTATTGTGTGAGTTTATTTTAAATGGAGTGTCGTTAGCTCAACTAGTGGAAGTCTATGGGAACAGCTAACACAGTACTAGCATGCAGGTGACATGAATTACCTGCTACATTACAGCCACATATCATTAAATGTATCTGGTCTTTCACGCCGGCAGGCGGGACTGTGTTTCACCCGGAACATTCTGCAGACAGACGGATGCCCCTGATAGCCAGAGCTGCTTTGTGGGTATTATTTGGTTTGYCTTCAGATGGCTAACCCAGTCAATTCAAGTGAGGAGTTGACTACCACAACCACTACATTGTTCAGGTATGACATGGCATCTCTGGCTGGCTACTAGTCAGATCAAGGCCTAACGATGAGGATCTTTGGCAATGTCCGTGGCTGGAAACAGGTCTCTCTGTGGTGGCGTAATGCAGAGAGTGACTAAGTGACTTCAGAGAGTGACACAATTTGTTTTTAGTGAGTGAAGTGATGAGAGCATTTTATTTGGTACAAATCAAGTTCTAGACCTCAGCTGAATCTGGTAATGAATGTTGTGGCTGTTGAACAAGTGGAGGAGACTAAATCACTTGCCGTTACCTTAGATTGTAAACTGTCATGGTCAAAACATATCGATTCAATGGTTGTTAAGATGGGAAGCGGTCTGTCCATAATAAAGAGATGCTCTACTGACACCACACTCCACAAAGCAGGTCTTGCAGGCTCTAGTTTAACCGAATCTTGATTATTGTCCAGCCATGTGGTCAAGTGCTGCAAAGAAAGACCGAGTTAAGCTGCAGCTGGCCCAGAACAGAGCGGCACGTCTTGCTCTTCATTGTAATCAGAGGGCTGATATAAATACTACCCATGCCAGTCTCTCCTGGTTAAGAGCTGAGGAGAGACTGACTGACTGCACTTCTTGTTTTTATAAGAAACATTCATGTTGAAAATTCAAAAWTGTTTGCGTAGTCAATTTACACACAGCACCGACACACACACTTACCACAAGACATGCCACCAGGGGTCTTTTCACAGTCTCCAGGTCCAGAACAAATTCAAGGAAACGTACCGTATTATACAGAGCCATGAGTGCATGGAACTCCCTTCCATCTTATATAGCGCAAGTGAACAGCAAACCTGTTTTCAATAAACAAATAAAGCAACGCCTCTCCCCCATGTGACCTACTTGTTGTGTGTATGTACTGTGTGTGTAACTGATGTTTTTCCAGCTCTGAGTAAGAACTTGTTTTGGCCTGGCTGTTTCCTCCCAGGCAGATGACATTAAACACAGCAGCCTTTTCATTTGAAAATCAGTGACACACACACTGCTCTGGGCTGGCCTCTGAGCCAAGCTGATAACATCACAGGACATTTAATCAAGATCTGTCATTACTGCTCTTCAGCTAACCTTTAGCCCTCATTAASAAGACTTCTTTAGGCTATATTGTCATAATGTTTATTTATTATTATATATTTTTTACCCCTTTTTTCTCCCCAATTTCGTGGGATCCAATTGGTAGTTACAGTCTTGTCTCATCGCTGCAACTCCCGTACGGACTCGGGAGAGACGAAGGTCGAGAGCCATGCGTCCTCCGAAACACAACCCAACCAATCCGCACTGCTTCTTGACACAATGCACATCCAACCCGGAAGCCAGCCGCACCAATGTGTCGGAGGAAACACCGTACACCTGGCGACCTGGTCAGCGTGCACTGCGCTCGGCAGGAGTCGCTAGTGCACGATGAGACAAGGATATCCCTGCCGGCCAAACCCTCCCTAACCCGGACGACGCTGGGCCAATTGTGCACCGCCCCATGGGCCTCCCGGTTGCGGCCGGCTGCGACAGAGCCTGGACTCGAACCCAGAATCTCTGGTGGCACAGCTGCGCCACCCGGGAGGCTATGTTGTCATATTTTGATACTCAAATGTGTATTTATTTAAACTGTTGTCTGCTCTTCAAAGGTCTAAAATCTAATCTCAACTGATCACACTTAGGCGATGCTATTACAATACACAGCACCCAGCTAGCTAACTATCACAATACACAGCACCCAGCTAGCTAACTATCACAATACACAGCACCCAGGTAGCTAACTATCACAATACACAGCACCCAGCTAGCTAACTATCACAATACACAGCACCCGGCTAGCTAACTATCACAATACACAGCACCCGGCTATCTAACTATCACAATACACAGCACCCGGCTAGCTAGCTAGCTATCACAATACACGGCACCCGGCGAGCTGGCAGTCGCAGTACACGGCACCCGGCACCCGGCGAGCCAACTATCGCAGGACATCACTGTATCCGGGATCCTTGGGACATCCCAATCTTTGACGTTACCCCATTTGAAGTTGAATTGTAAAATGGTTAAGGTTAGGTAAGGGTTATGGTAAGGATAGGGGTGAACTAGAATCTGAGTTTACAGGAGACGTTCTCCTTTAAAGGGARACTTCAGGATTTTGGCAATGAGGRCCTTTATCTACTTCCCCAGAGTCAGATGAACTCGTGGATTCCATATTTTATGTCTCTGCGTGCAGTTTAATGGAAGTTGCTAACTAGCGTAAGCGCAATTATGGGTATCTGCTAGCAGCTCTAGACTTCCAGGTATTGTGTTTACACTAGTTSGCATTGGCTCGCTAAACTACCTCTAACTTCCTTCATACTGAACCCAGAGATTATAAAAATGATATTCACGAGTTCATCTGATTCTCGGGARCCCTTTAAGTCCAGAAAGCAGCCATTCACCAGCTTTTCAAYCTTAGTAATGGCAAAATACGTTCGGTACTTACCAAAGAATGGAGTTTTGCTGAGCAACTATCGTCATTACTGCCGTKCCGGCCGCATGTACAGTACCAGTGAAAAGTTAACACACCTACTCATTCCAGTGTTTTTCTTCATTTTTACTATTTTCTACATTGTATAATAGTAGTG
>NC_036856.1:41443788-41451410 GCF_002910315.2 Salvelinus sp. IW2-2015 | reverse complement strand
TGATATTGGGATATGAGAAGGGTGAGCCGGTCAAGGATCGATTCAGACTAGGTGGTAAATTGTATGACAAGCGGCAGTTTATTCAGAGTAAAGATATCTGGTACAAGCGTGCACGACTCGTTCATTCAGCTCATAAGAACCAGCAGAAAAGCCCCGAATACATGATGCATAGACATTTTATACAGTAAAAAATGTAGGTTGAGTCTAGAAGTTCTGGTCCTCTGTTTGGTCCTGAGTTGGTGTCATCTCTCCTGATAGTCCTGTTGGGCGGGTGTCCTCCTCTGTGTCTTGCAGTAGATTCTTGTTTCCAAAGTTCAGCTAAGCAGGAGATTTGGTGTGTGCTCTGGTTGTCCTGTTTCCAAAGTCTGGTGTTCAATGTGGCTCATGTTGTCACAAGATATGTTGTCAGTGATCAGCAGGCGCTTCCTGATATTCTCAGTGATGAAACATTGAGTAATCTTGTGAAGCTTGGTTGTCAGCTATCTGCTCTCATGCATGTGTGTTAAAAGCCTCATGTGAAATAGGAAGTCCTTTGTGTTTATAACAGCTTTATCATAGTGCTTAAGGTTATAGCTTTGTTATATGTTGTATATATGTTAGAAATTAACAGTAGTGAAGACATCAAACTAAGAAATAACACATATGGAATCATGTAGTAACCAAATAATTGTTAAACAAATCAAAATACATTTTGTATTTGAGATTCGTCAAAGTAGCCACCCTTGCCTTGATGACAGCTTGGCACGCTCTTGGCATTCTCTCAACCAGCTTCATGAGGTAGTCACCTGGAATGCATTCAAATAGCAGTGTACTGTAGAACAGTGGGTTTTAAGTGGGTTTAATCCTTATTTGTTTACATGAATATATTTTGATGGTTAAAACAAAAACAAAAACTTTTTAAAAAATAATTATATATTTATTTTTACCTTGAAAATTCTTCTGAAATTCACTGAGTAAGATTGTCGTCCCGTTCCTCCTCTGAGCCTCCCCTGCTGTAGATTACCAGTCTTCTGCATCACTCACACTTTGCTCTGCATCTAACTAGGCACCTTAGTGCAGTTTTTACCTAACGTAGGCACCTTCAGTGCAGTTTTGACCCAACGTAGGCACCTTAGTGCAGTGTTTTGACCCTAACTGATGCACTCTTGCAGTTTTCCCTAACTAGCACCTTAGGCATGTTTTGACCCTAACGTGGCACCTTAGTGCAGTTTCATGACTTGTCGTTGACCCTAACGTAGGCACCTTAGTGCAGTGTTTGACCCTAACGTGGCACCTTAGTGCAGGTTTTTACCCAACGTGGCACTTAGTGCAGTGTTGACCCTAACGTGCACCTTAGTGCAGTGTTTTGACCTAACGTAGGCACCTTAGGCAGTGTTTTGACCCTAACGTAGGCACCTAAAGTAATCAAGGTGAAGGATCGCTGCATGGCCCCCCCCCCCCAGGCTTGGCACGTATTCTATTCATTCAGTGTCACTTTATGATTTTGTAAATGGAATGATTCATTCTTCTACCTCCCCACTATAACACAGTAGCTTAGGTGATGTGTGGTGAGCTTGCTGCATACAAACGCTGCTGTGGCATCACTCGGGTGGTCAGAGTGCTTCAGTACATTCCTCCTTCAATGATCCACTCTTCTTACTATGTAAAGGGACTTAGACAATTTTCAATCACAATATCCACTCCATTTTCAAGCCATTCATCAACTCCACATCTTCTGCTGTCTGTCTCCTGATCCAACTTCTCTATATATTTTGTTGTATTGACATTTTGAGAGATTGGTATATTGACAGTGAGGAATTGGAGGTGAGAGAAACAGTTGGAAGGGACCTGGTATTGAAACTCTCTGCACTTCCTGGTCGCCCTCTGTATATCATATGGCTTTCTGACAGTGTTGTCGTGGTCTGTCAGTCTGAGTGGTTCTACGGATAACTCTGTCAAGCCTCTGGGTCAAGGCCTCTGGGGGTCAAGCCTCTGGGGTCAAGGCCTCTGGGGTCAAGCCTCTGGTCAAGCTCTGGGCAAGCCTCTGGGGCGGCCAGCCTCTGGGTAGGCCTCTGGTCAGCCAGGCTCTTAGTTACTTCTCTCTCAGGTAATAACTTGATTCCTTACATCAGGCTGTAAACCTGTACTCACTCACACCAGACCTGCTATCCTCAGGGCACACATTCTGTTGTCTTCAGTATTAGCAATCCCATGTTAGTGTGCAGTGCTCTGACCCACTCTGAATTATGTAGCTTACATGAGACTGAGAAGAGGATGATTCTGAGGCATTTTGTGTTTTTTAAATAAAGGTTTGTTTCAGTCAGAGTGGTGGTGCTAGTACTATGAGCTGTTCTGTTTCTTTCTTTCTTAGAGCAGACAAGTTAGCCCCCCTGCTGAAGGAATAAGCCCTGTTAGCTATTTGTGTTAGGGGTTCGCAGCTCCCTTCCCAAGCATTGTGTATACGGAAAACAGAAACAGGAAACCACCTGTCTCAGCTGCTGAATATGTGCTGGTGTTGAGTATCCAAGGAGTCTGATGATGAGAAAAAGCCTCTATGTATAATTAGCCGTTCGGCAGGCAACCCATCACCCTCTCATTAATAAAGCTGCTGGAGCCAGCCAGGCCTAATTGTGTATGAGCTGTCAGTCAAGTCTTTGTGCTCCCTGTATTTACCCCTGGAAACCGTATTTACCATGTCTTTACCATGGGCACCTTTGGGAGGAACAATGGAACATCTGTGGGGTGTCGAGTGTTGAGAGAGAGAGGGAGAGCACTAGCCAGCACAGAACCCCACTGCATAACTATATCACCTCGGGCACTTCTATTCTCCAGAGCTGAGCGGGCTGCAGCCTCAGAAAGAGGCCTCAGTGTTCAGTGTATTCATGTTACCTTTCAAACAGACATGCATCCACTCGCTCAGCCTGTACCCACTCGCTCGACCTGGTACCACGCACTCAGCACTCACACTGACTAAGCATGACCGACTGACAACATGACACATGTCTCCCTCATCCTTCCACCCCTCACACAGTGGCCTTGCCCTGGGATGCTGGTCATGCCCACGGTCACATTGCTGCTAGCAGGCAGGGGAAGTCCCTAATACAGCTGGACACAGCCCTCGGGCCCAGGCTCGACCACCTCTGGACCCATGCTCGACAGCCCTCTGGACCCAGGCTCGACCAGCCTCTGGGACCAGGCTCGACCAGCCCTCTGGGACCAGCTCGACCAAGCCCTCTGGACCCAGGCTCGACCAGCCCTCTGGGACCATCCCGCCCAGCCTCTGGACCCAGGCCCGCCCAGCCCTCTGGACCCAGGACCGCCCAGCCCACTGGACCCAGGCCCACCAGCCCTTGACCCAGGCCCTCCCTGCATCCATCTCCTTCTCCACACTCATCAATATACTGGAGCTGGACTGTCTGCACTACAGGTCTCAGATGTATGGCAGCGGGCGTGCGTGCCAGCAGGACAATAAACTTGTGTTATTGACTTAATACACTTTTATTGGAGATCGACGACCTCCTACACTTTGCGGCTTCACTCAACTTTCTTCGAATGGTTATTAGTGTACAATGCAGACAGTGTTTAGAGTTTATTTTTGTTGCTTTGGATTGTGTGTAAAACCTGTTCCAAAATGCCTCAGCAGAAAGAGCAGCATGTGTTTCTGATTGCTCTTCAACAGATTGTTTCCTTTAATGGTACACGGCTCTGTTAAGACGCTGCTGCGCACGCCCGGGTCCGCTGGCCCTTAGAAGCAGGTTCAAAGATACTCAACAGTCATTTAATATAACAAGCTGCTCTCTCTCTCTGCTGCACACTGCAAACCATGCTGCCTGCACAACAATAACATTCCAAGCAAAGAGGTTCCAATTTACATGGCAAACCAAGTTAGCTCAGACCATAGACAAATCAACAAACCATATATTATGTTGTACCACAGAGTTCCATGACAACAGTATCTCTTTAGTTGTTCCACACTTCCATGAACACGTATTCTCTTTATATTGTTTACCACAGGTTCATGAACAGTATTCTCCTTTATGTTTTACCACAGTTCCATGACAACGATTCTCCTTATGTTTACCACAGTTCCATGACAACAGTATCTCCATTATAATCTCTAATAAGTAGTGAAGACATCAAAACTAAGAAATAACACATATGGAATCATGTAGTAACCAAATAATTGTTAAACAAATCAAAATACATTTTGTATTTGAGATTCGTCAAAGTAGCCACCCTTTGCCTTGATGACAGCTTGGCACGCTCTTGGCATTCTCTCAACCAGCTTCATGAGGTAGTCACCTGGAATGCATTTCAATTAGCAGGTGTACTGTAGAACAGTGGGTTTTAAGTGGGTTTTAATCCGTTATTTGTTTACATGAATATATTTAGTGTTTAAACAAAAAACAAAAACTTTTTTTAAATAGATTATTATTTATTTATTTTTACCTTGAAAATTCTTCTGAAATTCACTGAGTAAGATGGTCGTCCCGTTCCTCCTCTGAGCCTCCCCTGCTGTAGAGGTTACCAGTCTGTCTGCATCACTGCACACTTTGCTCTGCATCTAACGTAGCATCTTGTGCAGTGTTTTTGACCTAAGTGGCACCTTAGTGCATGTTTTGCCCTAACGTAGGCACCTTATGCAGTGTTTTGACCCTAACGTAGGCACCTTAGTGCAGTGTTTGACCCTAACGTAGGCACCTTAGTGCAGTGTTTGACCTAACGTCGGCATTAGTGCAGGTTTTGACCCTAACGTGGCACCTTAGTGACGTGTTTGACCTAACGTAGGCACCTTAGTGCAGTGTTTTGACCTAACGTGGGCACCTTAGTGCAGTGTTTGACCCTAACGTGGCACCTTAGTGCAGTGTTTTGACCCTAAGTGGACACCTTAGTGCAGTGTTTTGACCTAACGTAGGCATTAGTGCAGTGTTTTGACCCTAAGTAGGACCTGAAAGTAATCAAGGTGAAGGATCGCTGCATGGCCCCCCCCGGCTTGGTATATTCTATTCATTCAGTGTCACTGTATGATGTTTGTAAATGGAATGATTCATTTTTTCACCTCACCACTATAACAGTAGCTTTGTGATGTGTGGTGAGCTTGCTGGCATACAAACGCTGCTGTGGCATACTCGGTGGTCAGTGTTAGATAATCCTCCTTTGCAATGAGTCACTCTTCTTACTATGTAAAGGACTTAGACAATGTTTATCAACAATATCCACATCCATTTTCAAGCATTCATAACTCCACTTTTTTGCTGTCTGTCTCCTGATCCAACTTCTCTATATATTTTGGTGTATTGACATTTTGAGGATATTGGTATATTGACAGTGAGGAAATGGAGGTGAGAACAGTTGGAAGGGTGGACGTGGATTGAAACTCTCTGCACTTCCTGGTCGCTCTGTGATATCATATGGCTTCTGACAGTGTTGTCGTGGTCTGTCAGTCTGAGTGTTCTACGGATAACTCTGTCAAGCTTGGGTCAAGGCTCTGGGGGTAAGGTCTGGGGTCAAGGTCTGGGGGTACAGGCTTGGGGGTTCAAGGTCTGGGGGTCAAGGCCTCTGGGGGGTCAAGGCCTCTGGGGGGTCAAGGCCTCTGGGGTCAGCCAGGGCTCTTAGTTACTTCCTCTCCTCCAGGTAATAACTGTTATGTTCCTTACATCAGGCCTGTAAACCTGTACTCACTCACACCAGACCTGCTATCCTCAGGGCACACATTCTGTTGTCTTGAGTATTAGCAATCCCATGTTAGTGTGCAGTGCTCTGCCCCTACTCTGAATGATGTAGCTTACATTGAGACTGAGAAGAGGATGATTTCTGAGGCATTTTGTGTCTTTTTAAATAAAGGTTTGTTTTGGTCAGAGTGGTGGTGCTAGTACTATGAGCTGTTCTGTTTTCTTTTCTTTTCTTAGAGCAGACAAGTTAGCCCCCCCTGCTTGAACAGGAATAAGCCCTGTTAGCTATTTGTGTTAGGGGTTCGCAGCTCCCTTCCCAAGGCATTGTGTATACGGAAACAGGAAACAGGAAACCCACCTGTCTCAGCTGCTGAATATGTGCTGGTGTTGAGTATCCAAGGAGTCTGATGATGAGAAAAAGCCTCTATGTATAATTAGCCGTTCGGCAGGCAACCCATCACCCTCTCATTAATAAAGCTGCTGGAGCCCAGCCAGGCCTAATTGTGTATGAGCTGTCAGTCAAGTCTTTGTGCTCCCTGTATTTTACCCCTGGAAACCCRGTATTTACCATGTCTTTACCATGGGCACCTTTGGGAGGAAACAATGGAACATCTGTGGGGGTGTGCGAGTGTTGAGAGAGAGAGAGGGGAGAGCACTAGCCAGCACAGAACCCCACTGCATAACTGAGTTATCACCTCGGGGCACTTCTATCCTCCAGAGCTGAGCGGGCTGCAGTCTCAGAAAGAGGCCTCAGTGTTCAGTGTATTCAGTGTTACCTTTCACAAACAGACATGCATCCACTCGCTCAGCCTGGTGTACCCACTCGCTCAGCCTGGCGTACCCACGCACTCAGCCTCACACTGACTAAGCATGACCGACTGACACACATGACACATGTCTCCCGTCATCCCTTCCACCCCTCACACAGTGGCCCTTGCCCTGGGATGCTAGGTCATGCCCCAGCGGTCACATTGGCTGCTAGCAGGCAGGGGAAGTCCCCTAATACAGCTGGACACAGCCCTCTGGGACCCAGGCTCGACCAGCCCTCTGGGACCCATGCTCGACCAGCCCTCTGGGACCCAGGCTCGACCAGCCCTCTGGGACCCAGGCTCGACCAGCCCTCTGGGACCCAGGCTCGACCAGCCCTCTGGGACGTCGGGCCAGCCCTCTGGACCAGGCGCCCAGCCACTGGCAGCCCGACAGCCTCGGGACCCAGCCTCTGGCATCACATCTCTTCCCTCATCAATCATACTGGAGCTGGACTGTCTGTCACTGCACAGTTTCAGATGTATGGAGCGGGCGTGGTGCCAGCAGGACAATAAACTTGTGGTTTATTGACTTAATACACTTTTATTGGAGATCGACGACCTCCTACACTTTGCGGCTTCACTCAACTTTCTCGAAGGTGGTATTAGTGTGACAATGCAACAGTGTTTAGAGTTTATTTTGTTGCTTTGGATTGTGTTGTAAAGCCTGTCCAAAATGCTGTCAGCAGAAAGAGCAGCATGTGTTTCTGATTGCTCTTCAACACGATTGTGTTTCCTTTATGGTACAGGGTCTGTTAAGACGCTGCTGTCGCACGGCGCGGTGCCGGCTGCCCTTTAGAAGCGGTTCAAAGATACCTCACAGTCCATTTAATATAACAAGCTGCTCTCTCTCTCTGCTGCACACTGCAAACCATGGCTGCCGTGCACAACTACATAAAGCATCAAGAGGGGAAGAGGTTCCAATTTACATGGCAACAAGTTCTCAGAGCCATAGAAAGAGATCAACAACTATTATATTATGTTGTTCCACAGGTTCCATGACAACAGTATCTCTTTTATGTTGTTACACGGTTCATGAAAGGTATTCTCTTTATGTGGTTAACAGGTTCCATGACAACGTATTCTCTTTATTGTTGTTCCAGGTTCCTGACACGGTATTCTCTTTATGTTGTTTACAGGTTCATGACCAGTATTCTCTTTATGT
>NC_036856.1:41439203-41441915 GCF_002910315.2 Salvelinus sp. IW2-2015 | reverse complement strand
TTGAAACTTGTTGAAAACTACTTGCACATGTGACTCAAAATGGCTTCTCATCCTCCACTTTTATGTTAATTTAATTGTGTGTGTGTAGCACAGTGCTTCGGAAAGTATTTGGACCCCTTGACTTTGTCCCCCAAAAATTACTTTACAGCCTTATTCTAAAAAATGTATTTAGTTTTTTTTCTCATCAATCTACACACAATAGCCCATAATGACAAAGCAAAATCAGGTTTTTAGACATTTTTGCACATTTTACATATGTATGCAGACCCTTTACTCAGTACTTTGTTGAAGCACTTTTGGCAGAGATTACAGCCTAGAGTCTTCTTGGGTATGACCTACAGCTTGTGACCCTGTATTTGGGGAGTTTCCCATTCTCTGCAATCCTCTCAAGCTCCTGTCAGGTTGGATGGGAGCGTCACTGCCACAGCTATTTTCAGGTCTCCAGAGATGTTCGATCGGGTTCAAGTCCGGGCTCTGCTGCAGAGATGATTGTTCTTCTGAAAGACTCTTAGAGCTCTGTCAGATGACCATCGTCTTGGGTTCACCTCCCTGACCACGGCCCTTCTCCCCTGATTGCTCAGTTTAGCCGGGCGGCCAGCTCTAAGAAGAGTCTTGGCGGRTCCAAACTTCTTCCATTGAAGAATGATGGAGGCCACTGTGTTCCTGGTGACCTTCAATATTGCAGAKWTTTTTTTGGTACCCTTCCCCAGATCTGTGCCTCGACACAATTCCTTCGACCTCATGGCTTGGTCTTTGCTGAATGAATGAACGCTGTCCCTTTCCCCCTCCCAGGTGATGCCCTTCTCTGGCAGTCTAAATGGGGATCTCCTGCTGGGRGTGGGCAGTAGCGGCAGCGTCGGATCAGACCTCTCCGTCCCCCAGAAGGCCCTTGTTCGTTCCAGCCCTTCTGTGGCAGCCGCAGACTACCTGGAGCGTCCTGAGGTTCTGGCTCGGGGTCAGAGCGCCAACGCCACGGCGCTGCCGGTGAAGAAGGAGGTGCCTCTCCACCTGTGCAGCACCACCAACCAGCAGCACAAGCAGGTGGGTGTCCAGCAGCAGATCCCCACCAAGCTGGCAGCCCTGAGCTCAAAGAATTCGAAGAGTGCCAAGGCCACCCATCGCACCGACAGCACAGGTAAGACCAGCCACAACACAACACCACCACCCTACAGTAGGATAGCAGGTCACCTCCTACTAATGATGTAATGTTGATGTAATGTCGGTCTATGATGTAATGATGATGATCTAATGTTGAATCCAAGATGGCGTCACAGTCGGACGTCTGTTTTTGTCTTGTCCCGTGTATATATCGTTTTCTTCGTGTATATTTTTAATTTTCATTTCCATCTACGGACTGAACATACTCTCCTGCAACCCGCCTCACCCAATGTGGTACGGATCTGCTACCCCCACCAGAAGCTAGCCAGCTAACTAGCTACTAACTAATAGTCAGTTAGCCACTGCTAGCGGTCATCACCGTTAACTCGGACATCAGCCAGCCTCAACCTGGTCAATTCTTGCCAGTCTGCACAGCGCGATATCAACCCAGAGCATATCGGACTGCTTTTTCTCTACCACATCTCCGGATTCCTACCGCAAGCGCTGAACCTTCACACCTGATCATCGCAGATAGCTAGCTGCTATCCGACTGGRTACTCCTTGCTAACGTCTCTGTCCCGAGGCAAGCACCAGTTAGCCTGGAGCTAGCCTCGAGCTAGGCCCATCTCCCYGCTAGCCGAAGAGGTCCATCAGCCAATTCTTGGGCTACAATACCTCTTTTGCCAATTGGCCTGGACTGCCGACACGGAGCCCCGCCGATCCATCACGACTGGTCTGCCGACGTAACCGTCCGAGGAGGTTTCAACAGGCTCTTCCGTTGCGACGTCCCCGGAGGCCCATCTGCTATCCCCGGCCCGCTAGCTGTCTGAATTGCCATGTCTCCAGCTCGCCTAGCGTAGTAGTGACTACTGAATTGGCTCCCTGACTCATATATTGCTACTCACTGGACCCTATGATCACTCGGCTACACACGCCTCTCACTAATGTCAATATGCCTTGTCTATTGCTGTTTTGGTTAGTGATTATTGTCTTATTTCACTGTAGAGCCTCCTGCCCTGCCCAATATTCCTTAGCTAGCCCTTTTGTTCCACCCCCCACACATGCGGTGACCTCACCTGGCTTAACTGGTGTCTCTAGAGACAAAACCTCCCTCATCGTCACTCAATGCTTTATCTCCACTGTACTCACATCCTACCACACCCTTGTCTGTACATTATGCCTTGAATCTATTATTCCGCGCCCAGAAATCTGCTCCTTTAACTCTCTGTTCCGAACACACTAGACGACCAGTTCTTATAGCCTTTAGCCGTACCCTTATCCTACTCCTCCTCTGTTTGTCTGGTGATGTAGAGGTTAACCCAGGCCCTGTAGCCCCCTGCACCACTCCCATTCCCCAGGCACTCAAATTTGTTGACTTCTGTAACCGTAAAAGTCTTGGTTTCATGCATGTTAACATTAGAAGCCTCCTCCCTAAGTTTGTTTTATTCACTGCATTAGCACACTCTGCCAACCCGGATGTCCTAGCCATGTCTGAATCCTGGCTTAGGAAGGCCAKCAAAAATCCTGAAATGTCCATCCCTAACTATAACATTTTCCGACAAGATAGAACTGCCAAAGAGGGCGGAGTTGCAATCTACTGCAGAGAGAGCCTGC
>NC_036856.1:41421222-41432723 GCF_002910315.2 Salvelinus sp. IW2-2015 | reverse complement strand
TATCCTGGAAGGATATTGACCTCATCCCGTCAGTAGAGGATGCCTTGTTATTCTTTAATAGTGCTTTCCTCACCATCTTAAATAAGCATACCCCGTTCAAAAAATGTAGAACTAAGATCAGATATAGCCCTTGGTTCACCCCAGACTTGACTGCCCTTGACCAGCACAAAAACATCCTGTGGCGTTCTGCATTAGCATCGAATAGCCCCCGCGATATGCAACTTTTCAGGGAAGTCAGGAACCAGTATACTCAGTCAGTTAGGATAGCTAAGGCTGCTTTTTCAAACAGAAATTTGCATCCTGTTAAACTAATTACAAAACGTTTTGGGACACTGTAAAGTCCATGGAGAATAAGAGCACCTCCTCCCAACTGCCCACTGCATTGAGGCTAGGAAACACTGTCACCACCGATAAATCTACGATAATCGATAATTTAAATTTTTCAACGGCTGGCCATGCTTTCCACCTGGCTGGCCCCTCCCCCCGCTTCTCCTTCTCCCAAATCCAGACCACTGATGTTCTGAAAGAGCTGCAAAATCTGGATCCCTACAAATCACCTGGACTAGACAATCTGGACCCTCTTTCTAAAATTATCCGCWAAAATTGTTGCAACCCCTATTACTAGCCTTTTGTATTGTCTGAGATCCCCAAAGATTGGAAAGCTGCCGCGGTCATCCCCCTCTTCAAAGGGGGAGACACTCTTTACCCAAACTATTACAGACCTATATCCATCCTGCCCTGCCTTTCTAAAATCTTCGAACGCCAAGTTAACAAACAGATCACCTTCTCCACTATTCAATCTGGTTTCCAAGCTGGTCATGGGTGCACCTCAGCCACGCTCAAGGTCCTAAACGATATCATAACCGCCATCGATAAAAGACAGTACTGTGCAGCCGTCTTCATCGACCTGGCCAAGGCTTTTTACTCTGTCAATAACCGCATTCTTATCGGCAGACTCAATAGCCTTGGCTTCTCAAATGACTGCCTCGCCTGGTTCACCAGCTACTAATCAGATAGAGTTCAGTGTGTCAAATCAGAGGGCCTGTTGTCCGGACCTCTGGCAGTCTCTATGGGGGTGCCACAGGGTTCAATTCTCAGTTCAATGATGTCGCTCTTGCTGCTGGTGGTTCTCTGAACCACCTACGCAGGCGACACCATTCTGTATACTTCTGGCCCTTCTTTGGACACTGTGTTAACAAACCTCCAAAGGAGCTTCAATGCCATACAACACTCCTTCCGTGGCCTCCAACTGCTTTTAAATGCTAGTAAGACTAAGTGCATGCTCTTCAACCTATTGCTGCCCGCACCCGCCCACCCAACTAGCATCACTACCCTGGACAGTTCTGACTTAGATTATGTGGACATCTACAAATACCTACAGTTGAAGTCGGAAGTTTACACACACTTAGTTGGAGTCATTAAAACTAGTTTTTCAACCACTCCACAAATGTCTTGTTAACTAACTATAGTTTTGGCAAGTCGGTTAGGCCTCTATTTGTGCATGAGCACATAGTATTTTCCAACAATTGTTTACAGATCATGATTATTTTCGACGTATAATTCATTATCACATCAGTGGGTCGAAGTTCTACATACACTAAGTGTGACGGTGTGCCTTTTAAACAGCTTGGAAATTCCAGAAGAAATACGGTCATTGGCTTTTAGAAAGCTTCTGATAGTGCAATTGACATTTAATTTGAGGTCAATTTGAGGTTGTACGCTGTGGATGTTTATTCAACGGTTACCTTCAACTCAGTGCCACTTTGCTTGACTCTTAATAATGGAAAGTCAAAGAGGGAATCAGCCAAGACCATTTTTAGTAGACCTCCATCAAGTCTGTGGTTCATCCTTGTGGAGTCAAGTTCAAACGCCTGAGGTACCACATCATCTGCTTACATAACCAATAGTACCCCAAATATACACCATGGGACCATTGCAGCCGTCAACGCGCTCAGTGAAGGAGAACGGTTCTTGTCTCCTAGAGATGAACGTACTTTGGTGAGAAAAGTGGCAATTCAATTCCAGAACAACAGCAACAGGACCCTTGGTGAAGAATGTGGAGTGGAAACGAGGTTACAAATGATCTATATCACCAGTAAAAATAGAGTGCCTATATCCAACAACTGAAAGGCCCGGTCTAACATGGAAGAAAGTCCACAGCTCAAACCGCATAAAAATCAAGCTCAGACTACGGTTTTGCTCTGCAGCATGGGGACAAAAGATCGTACTTTTGGAGATAGTCCTCTGGTCTATGAAACGAAACATTTAGAACTGTTTTGGCCTAATGACCGATTGTTATGTTTGGAAGGAAAAAGGGAACGCTTGCAAGCCGAAGAACACCATCCCACCGTGACAGCACTGGGGGTGGCAGCATCATTTGTGGGTGTGCTTTGCTGCAGGAGGACTGGTGCACTTCACAAATAGATGGCATCATGAAGTAGGAAAATTATGTGGATATATTGAAGCAACATCTCAAGACATCAGTCAGGAAAATTAAAGCTGTGGTCGCAAATGGTCTTCCAAATGGACAATGACACCAAGCATACTTTCAAAGTTTGTCAAAATGGCTTAAGGACAACAAAGTCAAGGTATTGGAGTGGCCATCACAAAGCCCTGACCTCAATCCCGTAGAAAATGTGTGGGCAGAACTGAAAAAGCGTGGGTGAGCAAGGAGGCCTACAAACCTGACTCAGTTACAGCAGCTCTGTCAGGAGTAATGGGCCAAAATTCACCCAACTTATTGAGGGAAGCTTGTAGAAGGCTACCCGAAACTTGTTTGACCCAAGTTAAACAATTTAAAGGCAATGCTACCAAATACTAATTGAATGTATGTAAACTTCTGACATTTCACATTCTTAAAATAAAGTGGTGATCCTAACTGATCTAAGACAGGGAATTTTTACTAGGATTAAATGTCAGGAGTTGTGAAACTGAGTTTAAATGTATTTGGCTAAGGTGTATGTAAACTTCKGACTTCAACTGTTGGTGTCTGGTTAGACTGTAAACTCTCCTTCCAGACTCATATTAAGCATCTCCAATCCAAAATTAAATCTAGAATCGGCTTCCTATTTCGCACCAAAGCCTCCTTCACTCATGCTGCCACACATACCCTCGTAAAACGGACTATCATACCGATCCTTGACTTCGGCGGTCATTTACAAAATAGCCTCCAACACTCTACTCTGGATGTAGTCTATCACAGTGCCATCCGTTTTGTCACCAAAGCCCCCATATACTACCCACCACTGTGACCTGTATGCTGTCGTTGGCTGGCCCTCGTTTCATATTCGTCGCCAAACCCACTGGCTCCAGGTCATCCATAAGTCTTTGCTAGGTAAAGCCCCACCTTATCTCAGCTCACTGGTCACCATAGCAYCACCCACCCGTAYCGCGCGCTCCAGCAGGTATATTTCGCTGGCCTTCCCCAAAGCCAACACTTCCTTTGGCCGCCTTTCCTTACAGTTCTCTGCTGCCAATGACTGGAACGTATTGCAAAAATCACTGATGCTGGAGACTTATATCTCCCTCTCTAACTTTAAGCATCAGCTGTCAGAGCAGCTTACCGATCACTGTACCTGTACACAGCCCATCTGTAAATAGCCCACCCAACTACCTCATCCCCATATTGTTATTTATCCTCTTGCTCTTTTGCATACCAGTATCTCTACTTGCACATCATCATCTGCACATCTGTCACTCCAGTGTTAATGCTAAATTGTAATTATTTAGCCTCTATGGCKTATTTATTGCCTTAACTCCCTACTCTTCTACATTTGCTCACACTGTACATAGATTTTTCTATTGTGTTATTGACTGTATGTTTGTTTATGTGTAACTCTGTGTTTTGTCGCACTGCTCTTGGCTAGGTCGCAGTTGRAAATGAGAACTTGTTCTCAACTAGCTTACCTGGTTAAATAAAAAAATAAACATAATGTTGCTCAATCTTATTTTCTTTGTTGAGCTCAGGAAATGTAAATAAAATTAAACGGTAGCACACCCTGCACTAGTAAAGTCTGACTATGTAGGTGAAAGTCTGACTATGTAGGTGAAAGTCTGACTATGTAGGTGAAAGTCTGACTATGTAGGTGGAAGTCTGACTCTCTCCTGAAGCCTCTTAACCAGAAGCACCACTGTATACTAGATACTTCAGGATCAGGTGGGAGTTTCTGCTACGTAAGCATACAGTGCAAAGAGAAGCCTGCCTGCCTGGTGCAGGGGTGCCTCTGGTCTAACAGTGTGATTTCTACACCCTGGCTTGTGAAAACGAATCCTCTGCTCTATCAGGACTCTGGCCTTACTGATCTTAATGGTGCTCCATCATGATCACATTAGCTGCTGTGAACTGGCCAATAACACAGTAATGGGACGGAATGTAATGGGACTGTCCTCTGTTGTCTCTCTTCTTCCCCGTCTGTTCTCTCTCTCCCCCTCTCTCTGTTCTCTCCTCCTCTCTCTGCTTCTCTCCCCCTTTTCTGTCTCTCTTCTCTCCCCTCTCTTTGTTTTCTACCCCCCTCTCTCTTCTGTCTCCTCTCTCTGTTTTCTCTCTCCCCTCCCACTCTCTCTGCGTTCTTTCCTTCCTTCTTCTCTTCTCTGCTTTCTACCCCCTTCTCTCTGCTCCCCCCTTCTCTCTGCGTTCTACCCCCCTTCTCTCGCGTTCTACCCCCCTCTATCTCGTGTTCTACCCCCCCCTCTCTCTTGTTGTGTACCCCTCTCTCTCGCTCTCCCCTCCCCCCTCTCTCTCTCGCCTCTCCCCCCTCGCTCTCTCTGCATTCTCTCCCCCCTTTCTTCTCTTGTTCTCCCCCCCCTCTCTCTCTGTGTCATCTACCCTCTCTGCTCTCGCTCTCGCTCTCTCGCTCTCGCTCTCTCTCGCTCTCTCTCCCAGCCTCTCTGATATGAAGCAAAGGGCTGCCCTATGTAAGTTGTCAGCCAGCAGAGACGGCACTCTGAAACACAAGCGCTCCACAGCCCTAACCAGCAGCTTCCTCACACCCTATAGTCCACTCCCAGTCCATGCACTTGAACAGGTAACACACACTCTCTCGCTCTCCCTCTCTCACTCACTCCACTACCCGTATCTAAAACCAAATGGCTGAGAATGCTGTCTCTCTGGCTCTATTTCCCCACAGATTTCATTGACCCTCCAGACAGCGGGGCCAGGAACCCAGCCCGCCGCGGCCATTACAGAAAGGCCCTTCAGCCAGGCCTTCCAACCCCCTGGCATCTATCCAACACCAGCCCCAGGCTCCTAACCCCCTCCACACACCCAGAGCCCTAACCCCCCTCTCTGCACAGAGCCCCTGTCACGAGCCACGAGCCACTGCGCCCCCTCCGACGAAAGCATCCCGGTAGGATGTTAATTCTTCTTCTGAGCCCGCCCACCCATGGCCAGTCAGGGACCAAAAGGGGGACCTATGATGTCATAACTCTCTAGGAAACTGTTCACCAGCAAGCTCGGAACAGGAACACTTCTTCCTATTAAAAAAATTAAAAAAACACTGTTCATTTTCTGTAGCAAGCAATCATATATTATCATGTCCCCCGTGAAAAACTTTAATTCAATATATTGTTATTGAATCATTTATTTTAAAGTTAACCACCGGTATTATTGAATTTGAAGAAGACAAAGCGATCCTGAGACATGATTTAATATGAAGGGTTATATTGAATACATGGAATGGAGAGATCACGTGAACGATCTGGACAAATCCAAGAGACGAGAGAGAGAGAGAGAGAGAGAGAGCAGCAGAAGAAGAAGGCCGAGAGAGAAGCCATACGCAGGCGAGAGAGAAGAAGAGGCGGCCGAGAGCAAGAGCAGAGGCCGAGAAGAGAGAGAGGCGCGAAGAGAGAACGAGGCTGCCAGAGAAGAGAAGGCGCGAGGACGAGAGAGGCGCGAGGAGAGAGCAGAGATGGCAGCGAGAGAGAGAGAGAGCGCAAGGAAGAGCGAGAGAGGCGCCAGACGAGAGAAGAAGGAGCGCAGCGAGAGAAGAGATGAGAAGGCAGCGAGAGAGAAGAGAGAGCGCAGAGAGAAGAAGAGAGAGAGCCGAGAGAGAATGAGAGAGGCGCGAGAGAGAGGCGACGAGCAGCGGAGAGAGAGCGAAGAGCGCGAGAGCAGAAGGCGAGCCAGGCAGCGAGAGAGAGGCGAGAGGCGCGAGAGAGAGGCGCGAAAGAGAGAGGAGTAGGCGCCGAGAGAGAGGAGAGAGAGCGCGAAGAGAGAGAAGAGAGCGCAGAGAGAGAGAGGCAGGCGCGAGAGATGAGAAGCAGGAAGAGACGAGACGAGAGAGAAGAGAAAGACGAGCATGACAGAGAGGAGAGCAGAGAGAGGCCGGACAGAGAGAGAGAAGGCGCGAAAGAGACGAGAGGAGAGGCCGACGGAAGAGAGAAGAGAGAAGAGAGGCCTGAAGAGAGAGAGAGAGAAGAGGAGGCCGCGATGGAGGAAGAGGAGGAGAGAGCGCGCACGTAGAGAGAGAGAGAGAAGCGCAGACAGAAGAAGAGAAAGAGAGACGACAGAGCAGAGAGAGAGAGGACGCGAGAGAAGAGAGACGAGAGAGAGGCGATGAGAAGAGAGGCGCCGACAGAAGAGAGACGAGAGAGACGCAGCGCGAGAGAGAGGAGAGAGAGCAGCGAAGAAGACGAGATGACAGAGAGGCGCGAGAGAGAGAGAGCAGAGCAGGCAGCGAAGAGAAGAGGCGCCGAAGAAGAGAGGAGAGCGCGAAGAGAGAGAGAAGAGGCCCAGAGAACGAGAGCAGAGACAGCAGACAGAGAGAAGAAGAGAGAGGAGGCCAGCGAAGAGAGAGAGAGGCGCGAAGAGAGAGAGAGAGAGAAGCGGCGAGAGAAAGAAGAGGCCGCGAGCAAGGTGGAAGCAGAGAGAAGAGAAAGAGAGCCCAGAGCGATGAGAAGAGAGAGCGAGCGCAGACGAGAAGAGAGATGAGGCAGGCAGAACGAAGCAGAAGAAAGCAAGCAGAAGATACGAGAGGCGCGAAGAAGGAAGAGAGGAGAGAGAAGAGGCCGCTGAGGAGAGAAGAAAGGCGCAAGAGAACGAGACGAGAGAAGAGAGGACACGCAGACGAGAGAGAGAGAAGATAGTAGTGACCAGGCGAGAGAAGAAAGACGAGAACGCCGCTAGAGAGAAAACGAGAGAGAGACGAGGCGCATGAGAGAGGGAAGAAGAGAGAGAGCAGGCGAAGAGAGAAGGAGAGAGCAGCGCGACGAGAGAGCAGAGCAGAGCGACGCGATGAAGAGAAGCAGAGGGCACCAGCGAGAGAGAGAGAGCAGGCAGCGAGAGAGACGAGAAGAGCAGCAGAAAGAGAGAACGGCGCGAAGGAGAGAGAAGCGCGCAGAAGAGAGAGAGGCGCGAGAGAGAGAGAGAGGCGCGAGAGTGTGGAGAAAGAGAGGTGAGTGAGAGGAGAGTCTCCTGACAGAATGTACACCTTTTGGAAGCAGTGGAGCCACAGGAAGTGTCAAACTGATGGCCTGTGTGTTGATGTTTTATTTTGCACAGTTCAAATACTCCTTTTACAGGCTGACATTACTGTGATACTTTGGGTGAATTAAGTTGTAACTATGAAGGGTTCATTTTATAATTTTTCCCTGAATCATGTGTTTCTCATTTAGAAAAGACTGAACACCGTTGTTGTAATTGATATTGTCTCCTTTTGTTGAAAATGTCCTGGTTCGGTCCAGTGGTGGGACAGACGGGCTTATTGTTTCATTTAATCACACCGTAAACAGAATGTTTGACTAGATTTTAGAGAATTGACTTTAAATACCGCTAGCCATAGATGAGTTATCTTATTTAGAACGTCATCGTCATAATTCATACCACAATCATACCTGATTTTGATTCAACAGCTTTTTAAAACGCTTCCATTGTAATTTTATATAACGTGTGTAAATACAACCAATCTTGCTGTGTAGCGAAGATGATTTGAACGTGAAGGCATTCTGTGTGACCAACAATGATTTAGGGATGCTGTGGTACTGGTTTAGACGTCTCCCTAGCACTGCCTGGTTCCCAGCGCTAGACCCCTCTCATGGCACCCCTTCCTAATTTCTGTCTCGGCACATGGACCATTTCATACATAATGACAACATGGAAGGGGGTCACAGAATGGTTAGATAAGCAGTAGTGTGGACACTGAAGGATTTCAAAGCTTGATGTAGTGTAAAGCTTTAAACCATTTTAAATAACGTTTAAACAAGCCAGTATCTTACAAATGTAAGACGTATCATTCAGTTTTTATTGATTTAAGTTTGGTGTGATTTTTGCATTAGCAGCAGGTCCTGAATCACAACATGGTTTCCACACATTTCCTTCAGCCTGGCCATTAGTCTGAAGAATACAGTGGGCCTCAAGCAGGAGTGTCTAGTTTTCCCCTATTTCTTTACTAAACTAGTTAGTTACCTCTGTGTCAGTATAGCTGGGCCTGTGTGTGTGTGTGTGTGTGTGTGTGTGTGTGTGTGTGTGTGTGTGTGTGTGTGTGTGTGTGTGTGTGTGTGTGTGTGTGTGTGTGTGTGTGTGTGTGTGTGTGTGTGTGTGTGTGTGTGTGTGTAGTGAAATACATGCCTAATAGGGAAGGCAAAGCATTCCCTGGCAGATTGAGTGGTACATGATCAGTTTGATCACTTGTTAGTCTGAGCTTTCAGAACAACTCTTGTTTAAGTGCATTCTGTTTTGGACCCTGTGTTTCTGATATACAGGTAACTGCCGAAACAAAGGACACCTTGAGTAAATGAGGGATACTAAGTACACTATATATACATAGTGTATTTTTGTCAATTTTAGCCACACCCATTGCTGACGGGTGTATAAAATAAATGCACACAGCCATGCAGTCTCCATAGACAAACATTGTCAGTCGAATCCCCGTACTGAAAAGCTCTGACTTTCAACGTGACACCCGCCATAGGATGCCACCTTTCCAACAAGTCAGTTCGTCAAGTTTATGAGCTGRCCCGGTCAACTGTAAGTGCTGTTATTGTGAAGCGGAAACGTCTAGGAGCAACAACGGCTCAGCCGCGAAGTGGTAGGCCACACAAGCTCACAGAACGGGACCGCTGTGTGCTAAAGCGTGGCTCGTTGGSGGGCCCAACGCCTTATTAAGGCACTTCATGTTGGTATTTTCTTGATTTGGGCAGTTACCTGTATATTCTCTGCATGGACAGCCATTGAGTATACATGAGTATGGTGATGGATAGTCCTGGTGCTCGGAGTTAGCAACATGTTAGCTTAGCTACTGGACCACCGGCCTCATTCTGATTCCGGTGACATTTCGTAACTCCACAAGAAAATAATAAGCTATAATTCAGTTTTGTGGTACAGAAGTTTTATTTCTTAACCTGTATTTTTTTTCTTTTTTCGATGAAGGCAAAGTTGGCTCTTATTTTATACTGAATAAAAATATAAACGCAACATGTAACAATTTCATCGATTGTACTGAGTTACAGTTCAAATAAGGAAA
Organism: Salvelinus sp. IW2-2015; assembly: GCF_002910315.2. Classification (NCBI taxonomy): domain Eukaryota; kingdom Metazoa; phylum Chordata; class Actinopteri; order Salmoniformes; family Salmonidae; genus Salvelinus; species Salvelinus sp. IW2-2015. Next base: position 41,423,265 of record NC_036856.1, on the reverse strand, counting down.
TCAGTGCAATGAAATACCCTTTTCTTTAGGCCCTAATCTATGGATTTCACATGACTGGGCAGGGGTGCAGCCATGGGTGGGCCTGGGAGGGCGTAGGCCCTAATCTATGGATTTCACATGACTGGGCAGGGGTGCAGCCATGGGTGGGCCTGGGAGGGTGTAGGCCTTAATCTATGGATTTCACATGACTGGGCAGGGGTGCAGCCATGGGTGGGCCTGGGAAGGTGTAGGCCCACCCACTGGGGAGCCAGGCACAGCCAATCAGAATGTAGTTTTTACAGCAACAAAAGGGCTTTATAACAGACAGAAATACTCCATCAGCTGTCCGGGTGTCTGGTCTCAGACGATCCCGCAGGTGAAGAAGCCGGATGTGGAGGTCCTGAGCTGGCTTGGTTACACGTGGTCTGTGGTTATGAGGCCGGTTYGACTTGATGCCAAATTCTCTAAAATGATGTTGGAGGCTTATGGTAGAGAAATTAACATTCAATTCTCTGGCAACAGCTCTGGTGGACATRCCTGCAGTRAGCATACCAATTGTGCGCTCCCTCAAAACTTGAGACATCTGTGGCATTGTGTTGTYTAACAGAACTGCACATTTAAGTGTCCTTTTTATTGTCCCCAGCACAAGGTGTACCTTTTTGTAATGATCATGCCGTTTTAATCAGCTTCTTGATATGCTACACCAGTCAGGTGGATGGATTATCTTGGCTAAGGAGAAGGGCTCACTAACAGGGACGTAAACAAATTTTAGCCCAAAATTTGAGAGAAATAAGATATTTGTGCGTATGGAATAATTCTGGGATCTTTTTATTTCAGCTCCTGAAACATGGGACCAACACTTTACATGTTGCATTTTATATTGTTGTTCTGTAAACAACTGGTACTCTAACCATTTATTTGCCGTTATAACACCGACATTGTGTAGCAGTAGTTGGCGACTAATTTATTTAAAATTTCATTTCAACCTGGTTAACCAAAGACATTTTCATATTTGACCTAATGCTTTATGGTGTCCTATTCAAACTGATATGAAAAAGGTTATTGTTGGAGATGACGTGATGGAGAATCATTGATTTGAAGATTCATCAAAGATCCATGTTTTTAAAGATGTGAGTGATGTCACTGGTCTGAGAGATGATTCGTCAAAGATCCATGTTTTTAAAGATGTCCCCATTTCTAAAGTCTTACATTTCCTCTAGCTCTACTGGACTAGTGGAATCTGAATCGCTCATGTCTTACTCAAACAAGAGAGCCGTGTGTGTGTGTTGGAATACCCCCTCAATGTTATCAATATTGCCTAACTGAAAGGTTATCTAGAAGAAGTGTGAGGATCCTTAATGTATAAAGAACCAAGATCATGTTGTGGTACTGCCAATTACCACCAGTCACTTTGGATAGTAGCATACTTGAAGGGGAAATGAATGTCCTTAATAATGCTTAGTAATGTGTGGTTGGTTCTAACTTTTATCTAACACTTTCAGTCTAATATCTTATTTAAAAAATGTTTGTAGCAGCACACAGGAAGGATGATTTTTGTATTTTATTCACCGTCAGATGTAGAGACCTAAAGACYCATGAAACTGCTGCCTTAGAGAAATCAGCTTTTTAGGAATAAATGTTTTTCAAACAATGTGTGGATTTGTTTTATTTGCTAGGGATTGTTACGTGTTTATTACYTATGGATTACTTACTGGGTTCACATGAACACTACATTTATCATCTCATATTTCCCAGCATGATTAACTTAACTTTCAACTGGGATGGTAACTAGCTAACTGGTTGTTTAATGTGATTTGTACATTTTAATTTTGTGTGTTATTTCAAAGGATATGTTTTTTTTATTTTTTTTTATCGTTTCCTAAATATCCTGGAAGTTTTAACATAATTTACAGTAGGGCACGTTTTGTTTACTGTAATGCCCAGGCCACTACATTCATTAAAGCTTCCATGAAAATACATGGTCTAGACTAGGGGTGTCAAACTCGTTCCATGGAGGGTCTAGTGTAACGTTTCCCAAACTCGTTCCATGGAGGGTCTAGTGTA
>NC_036856.1:41418545-41420622 GCF_002910315.2 Salvelinus sp. IW2-2015 | reverse complement strand
TTCCATGGAGGGTCTAGTGTAACGTTTCCCAAACTCGTTCCATGGAGGGTCTAGTGTAGCGTTTCCCAAACTCGTTCCATGGAGGGTCTAGTGTAGCGTTTCCCAAACTCGGTCCTCGCGACCCCAAGGGGGTCAACATTGAGTTTTTTTTTGCCTTAGCACTACACAGCTGATTCAAATAATCAACGCTTGGAATGAGTTTGACACGTGATCTAGAATCTTACGAGTGGCTGTCATGGCATTCTACGATGTTATTGGCTGAATGAAAAACCAGAAGAGAACAGTGGGAAACCTGTTGGCAGAATGTTTGCTCTTCCTCATTTTGTAGTGCTGCTGCAGACAAAGGGCTGTTTTCAGGTGTTGTGGTTGTGCTGTTAAGTCTCTGCAGGACACCTGGTCCTTCTGCTGTTCTTTTATCTTCTCTGGCTTGTGGAGAAGAACTGCAGCTCGCTCCCCTTTCTCTCTCAATAGGCAACCGTTTGGGTAAACACTGTGTTACCCTGCTCATGGTCTAAGAGGCCTGTGGTGTGATGACGTCGCTTCTGGGCGACACAAAGAAACTTGTTGAAAGACAATGCTGACCATCTCCAGCCTGGTCTCATAGACAAGATGTAACATAGTAAACATAAATCCGGGACACTCAAATTAGTACAGTATATGTTACGTTTGGTATGGTTACATGAGACAGAAGGTTACTTAAGGCAAAAAAGAAAGGGTGGTTGGTTGGTTGGGAGTATAACACAAACGTCTAGCAACTCAAWGGTTGTGTGTTCGAATCTCATCATGGACAACTTTAGCGTTTTAGCTAATTTCCAACGTTGCAACTACCTTCTACTTTGCTACTACTTAGCATGTTAGCTAATCCATTCCCTAACCTTTAACCTTTAACCTAACTCTTAACCCGAACCCCTAGCCTAGCTAACGTTAGCCACTCAGCCAGCTGAGCAGATAATTATATCCGGTAACAAGTAAGGCTGTAATATAACAAAATGTGGAAAAAGTCAAGGGGTCCGAATACTTTCTGAATGCACTGTAACTACAAGTTTAGATTGATCAGTTAGTCTAGCAAGAAATCTAGTCCTACTTAGGGGAAATATGGTTATATTTAACTGTCCTGTACTCTGGGAATACGGTTCTCTTTAACAGTCCTGTCCTGTACAGACTGAATACGGTTCTCTTTAACAGTCCTGTCTTGTACAGACTGAATACGGTTCTCTTTAATTTAACAGTCCTGTCTTGTAAGACTGAATACGTTCTCTTTAACAGTCCTGTCTTGTACAGACTGAATAGGGTCTCTTTAACAGTCCTGTCTGTACAGACTGAATACGGTTCTCTTTAACAGTCCTGTCTTGTACAGACTGAATAGGTTCTCTTTACCAGTCCTGTCTTGTACAGACTGAATACGGTTCTCTTTAACAGTCCTGTCTTGTAAGACTGAATACGGTTCTCTTTAACAGTCCTGTCTTGTACAGACTGAATACGGTTCCTTTAACAGTCCTGTCTTGTACAGACTGAATACGGTTCTCTTTAACAGTCCTGTCTTGTACAGACTGAATACGGTTCTCTTTAACAGTCTCTGTCTTGTACAGACTGAATAAGGTTCTCTTTAACAGTCCTGTCCTGTACATGACTGAATACGGTTCTCTTTAACAGTCCTGTCTGTTACAGACTGAATACGGTTCTCTTTAACAGTCCTGTCCTGTACATGCTGAATAAGGTTCTCTTTACCAGTCCTGTCCTGTACGCTGAATACGGTTCTCTTTAACAGTCCTGTCTTGTACAGACTGAATACGGTCTCTTTAACAGTCCTGTCTTGTACAGACTGATACGGTTCTCTTTAACAGTCTGTCCTGTACAGACTGAATACGGTTCTCTTTAACAGCTCTGTCCTGTACAGACTGAATACGGTTCTCTTTAACAGTCCTGTCTTGTAAGATCTGAATACGGTTCTCTTTAACAGTCCTGTCCTGTACATGCTGAATAGGTTCTCTTTAACAGTCCTGTCTGTACAGCCTGAATACGGTTCTCTTTAACAGTCCTGTCTTGTACAGACTGAATACGGTTCTCTTTAATCATC
>NC_036856.1:41407236-41412932 GCF_002910315.2 Salvelinus sp. IW2-2015 | reverse complement strand
ACGTCTAGCAACTCAATGGTTGTGTGTTCGAATCTCATCATGGACAACTTTAGCGTTTTAGCTAATTTCCAACGTTGCAACTACCTTCTACTTTGCTACTACTTAGCATGTTAGCTAATCCATTCCCTAACCTTTAACCTTTAACCTAACTCTTAACCCGAACCCTAGCCTAGCTAACGTTAGCCACTCAGCCAGCTGAGCAGATAATTATATCCGGTAACAAGTAAGGCTGTAATATAACAAAATGTGGAAAAAGTCAAGGGGTCCGAATACTTTCTGAATGCACTGTAACTACAAGTTAGATTGATCAGTTAGTCTAGCAAGAAATCTAGTCCTACTTAGGGGAAATATGGTATATTAACTGTCCTGTACTCTGGGAATACGTTCTCTTTAACAGTCCTGTCCTGTACAGACTGAATACGGTTCTCTTTAACAGCCTGTCTTGTACAGACTGAATACGGTCTCTTTAACAGTCCTGTCTTGTACAACTGAATACGGTTCTCTTTAACAGTCCTGTCTTGTACAGACTGAATAAGGTTCTCTTTAACAGTCCTGTCCTGTACAGACTGAATACGGTTCTCTTTAACAGTCCTGTCTTGTACAGACTGAATAGGTTCTCTTTAACAGTCCTTGTCTGTACAGACTGAATACGGTTCTCTTTAACAGTCCTGTCTTGTACAGACTGAATACGGTTCTCTTTAACAGTCCTGTCTTGTACAGACTGAATACGGTTCTCTTTAACAGTCCTGTCTTGTACAGACTGAATACGGTTCTCTTAACAGTCCTGTCTGTACAGACTGAATACGGTTCTCTTTAACAGTCCTGTCTTGTACAGACTGAATAAGGTTCTCTTTAACAGTCCTGTCCTGTACATGCTGAATACGGTTCTCTTTAACAGTCCTGTCTTGTACAGACTGAATACGGTTCTCTTTAACAGTCCTGTCCTGTACATGCTGATAAGGTTCTCTTTAACAGTCCTGTCCTGTACATGCTGAATACGGTTCTCTTTAACAGTCCTGTCTTGTACAGACTGAATACGGTTCTCTTTAACAGTCCTGTCTTGTACAGACTGAATACGGTTCTCTTTAACAGTCCTGTCTTTGTACAGACTGAATACGGTTCTCTTTAACAGTCTTTCCTGTACAGACTGATACGGTTCTCTTTAACAGTCCTGTCTTGTACAGACTGAATACGGTTCTCTTTAACAGTCCTGTCCTGTACATGCTGAATAAGGTTCTCTTTAACAGTCCTGTCCTGTACATGCTGAATACGGTTCTCTTTAACAGTCCTGTCTTGTACAGACTGAATACGGTTCTCTTTAACAGTCCTGTCCTGTACAGACTGAATACGGTTCTCTTTAACAGTCCTGTCTTGTACAGACTGAATACGGTCTCTTTAACAGTCCTGTCTTGTTACAGGACTGAATACGGTTCTCTTTAACAGTCCTGTCTGTACATGCTGAGTTAGTACATAACTTTGCTGCAGGTTCCAGGAAAGATAACTTTCTGTCCTTTTTTACTTTGAAGTTCTTTATTAGGGGGACTGTAAACTCTTGTGTTCTGACTAAACAGTACGTTTCCCTAGTTACTACTATAAGTCTAAATATGTTTTACTGCTCTACTGTATGAGAGGTCAACTAACAAGGAGCACATACCACCACTACTATTCCAGGACTAAAACAAGGCTTGTGATGCATTGTTCCTGAAACCGGCTCACCTGATGGCTGATCATGTTGCACAATGGGAAGTGCAGAAAAAGCATGAGAAGATCTCCACGATAGATGTCAAATGACCCATCAGATCAGGTGTATTCCAATAGATGGGGCACTTAGCCTAAATCCATCTGAAAATGGAACTATTCAAACACGGTTTGCTGACTTACTCACTGTGTACATTGGCATACACCGCTCTGCACTCKGCTGCAGGCCAAGTTGTTGACTTGTTAATCTAGGGCTCTATTCAATGATTGAATGATTGAAATTTAAAGGGAATGTTTCCTGCTTTTAGTAGAAACTGCATTCATTGATTGCGAACACTGCATTATGTCGGCTCAATCGGAAATTACCTTTAAATGTCTAACGCTTCAGTTTAGCAGACTGAATAGAGCTCCTAGTTCCACTATCCATTGGACAATGCTGTCATTTTCTGATAAGCCTGTTTTAGGGCAGAGAGTAGTACTGTATAATATATCCAAAGCAATTTATACAGTCATGCGTGCATACATTTTACATAAGGGTGGTCCCGGGATTTGAACCCACTACGCTGGTGTCACAAGCACCATGCTCTACCAACTGATCTACAAAGAACCACAAGAAGAGAACAGGTGTTGCACATAGTGTTTTATTATACTACACATGCTTTATTATCCAGTTATACAACGTCTAATCCTGAATGCTGATTGGTTAAATCCGCATTCCAGTCGGTGTCTATTCCACAAGTTACCACAGGCTAAATGACACAGGCTATGACGTTAAAATGRCTTTTTTACTCTGTTCCATCTGACTACGCAATCCACTGTCTCATCAGCCCAGCCAGGCAATTTATAAACTTGATCTCCACTATAAAAAAAAGCATCTAGACATTATCTCACATTTCTTTTAGACTGACATTTAGTTTTCAACAGTGGAGATTTTATATAAACCTTGCTGTCTGTCTCTCCGACATTTGCAACATTGTTTCAATATTCAAATTCAATCTCCAGCTGTCCCGTAGTAATGAACGTGTCGGGAGGAGAGAGACAGGCAGGAAGCTTTTCTCAGCCATTCTAAATCATGAATCAGCATGATTTTTTAATGGATATATATATATATATATACAAAGAACGACCAATAGAAAAGAGGTCAAATGAAACGAAGTGCAGCTAGTTTGCAGTCTTTCCAGCTTCATTTTGAAGTGATRGTGTTAGCTGTGTTGTTGGACAAAAGTCCCAGGCAAAATCGTGCATCATTAGCTCATTGTCATGGATGCATCCAAATAAATGTCACAAGAAAACAGCTTAAACAAACGCAAATCCAGCTACTTTACTGTTATTCTGGCTGCACTGTGACTGTAAGTTAGCTGTAGTTGGCTAGCAAGCAAGAGATGAGTACGTTGCCAGTCAGTGTGGCAATGGAGCATTTAGAACGAACGACTGGGTTGCGTCCGTAGATACAGAAGGCTGTAACGTAACAAAATGTGGAAAAAGTSAAGGGGTCTGAATACTTTCCAAATGCATTGTATATGCTTCAGTCAGCATGGAAAACAATGACTGTCTGCATGCGCAGCGCCGTCCCAGAGACCTCTTGTGCGTAACATTGGCTCATCTGTCAGTTGGAGCGCAAGCCTTTCAAGAAAGCTAAACAGACTGCAAAACAGCCCTCCAAATGGGCAAACTGGGGCGTGAGTAACGGTATCTTGCAGAAGCTGAACACGGGCAGCCCTGCACCACAGGGGGCCCTTAGACACCAAACCACTCAATGAGTTAGGAGCTGGAACAGAGCAGTCGCCCAGACACAGCCAGCCAACCTCCTACAGTAATGGCTGTTGTGCCCTGCCAACCACAGCCAAAGAACCTCAAGGCCTCTGGCTGCAATAGAAACAGGAGGGTGAAGGAGGGAGGGAGGCAGGAAGGGAGGGAGGAAGGGGGAGATACAGAGAGGTGTACCTCTACAGCACACTGAGGGGGTTGGAGTTCTGTCTGGGGGTGTACTCTACAGCACACTGAGGGGGTTGGAGTTCTGTCTGGGGGTGTACTCTACAGCACACTGAGGGGGTTGGAGTTCTGTCTGGGTGTACTCTACAGCACACTGAGGGGTTGTGGAGTTTCTGTCTGGGGTGTACTCTACAGCACACTGAGGGGTTGGAGTTCTGTCTGGGGGTGTACTCTACAGCACACTGAGGGGGTTGGAGTTCTGTCTGGGGTGTACTCTACAGCACACTGAGGGGTTGGAGTTCTGTCTGGGGTGTACTCTACAGCACACTGAGGGGGTTGGAGTTCTGTCTGGGGGTGTACTCTACAGCACACTGAGGGGTTGGAGTTCTGTCTGGGGGTGTATCTACAGCACACTGAGGGGTTGGAGTTCTGTCTGGGGGTGTACTCTACAGCACACTGAGGGGGTTGGAGTTCTGTCTGGGGGTGTACTTACTCAGCACACTGAGGGGTTGGAGTTCCTGTCTGGGGGTGTACTCCTCTCTCCTCTCTTCTCCCTATCTTCTCTTATTCTCCCCTCCTCCTCCATCTCCTCCCATCTTTATTATTCTCCTCTTCTCTCCTCCCTGTCCCCTCTCCTCTTCCTCTCCTCTCTCTTCATTTCCCTTCTCTCCTCCTTCCCTCTCCTTATTCCCTTCTCCTCCTCCGCTCTCTCTCCTCCTCTCCTCTTATCTCCTCCCTCTCCTCTCGTCTCCTCCTCCTCCTCCCTCCTCTCCCTCCCTTATGTCCCCCTCCCTCTTCTGCTCCTCTCTCTCCCCTCGTCCTCTCGTCTCCTCTCTCCTCTTCCTCCTTCCTCTCATCCCCTCTCCTCTCCTCCTCTCCGTGGGAGTCCTTTATCTATGGTCACCCCTTCTCCCTCTCTCCTGCTCCCTGTCCTCCTCAGTGGGGAGTCTTTACAGTCACCGTCTCCCCTCTCCCCTCCCTCATGTGGGGAGTCTTTACAGTCACCCCCTCTCCTCCTCAGTGGGGGAGTCTTTACAGTCACCTCCCTCTCCTCCTCAGTGGGGAGTCTTTTACAGTCACCTCCTCTCCTCCTCGTGGGGATCTTTACTAGTCACCCCCCTCTCCTCCTCAGTGGGGAGTACTTTTACAGTCACCTCCCTCTCCTCCTCATGTGGGGAGTCTTTACAGTCACCTCCCTCTCCTCCTCAGTGGGGAGTCTGAAGTCACTCCCTCTCCTCATGTGTCTTTACAGTCACCTCCCTCCTCCTCAGTGGGGTCTCAGTCACCTCCTGTTTTAATTATCCGCTCTGCTCCTGGTATTTCATCCTGACAACCAATCAGATGAAAACTGTCTTTCTTTTCCTTTTTGTGCTGGAAGCTCCCAGAGACAGACACACACACACCACACACCACACAGAGTCAGACCCCATGCGAGGTTCGTTAACAAAGTCGCTGCGCGGCTGCGTCCTGAGGCTCCCCTGTTAATGTGTCTGCTGCTTTCATTAAAATCTGTTCTGAATGAGGAGGTGACACACTTCTACCCCAGAGAGAGGGATAGATGCAGACAGAATGGAAACACTTGTGTCTCTCTATTGTATATTACATCAGGGGCTGTCACTTTTGGATCTGACGTGTTGGTTCAGATGAGCACGAAGTCTGACTGGCTGTCTGACTGGCTGTCTGACTGGCTGGCTGTCTGACTGGCCGACTGGCTAGCTGACTGACTGACTGACTGGCTTAGCCGGCTGACTGCTGACTGACTGGTAACCCACATGACTGGCTTACTGATGACTGGCTGTCTGACTGACTGAACCTGGCTTGGCTGATTTCTGGCGATTCGACTGGCTCTGACTGACCTGGTGCTAAGCTGACTGCACTGACTGGCCGGTCTGACTGACTTGGCTTTGGCTGACTGGCTGGCTGACTGGCCGGCTTGTGTGACCTGGCTGGCTGGCCGTCTGACTGGCTGCTGGCTGGTCGTCTGACTGGCCAACTGGGGGTCTGTGGCCTTTCTGGGGGTCTGTGCCTTTCTGGGGGTCTGTTGCTTTCCTTGGGGGTCTGTGCTA
>NC_036856.1:41400121-41405097 GCF_002910315.2 Salvelinus sp. IW2-2015 | reverse complement strand
AGCAGGCAGAAGCAGCACTGAGAGTGGCAGACAGAAACAGCACTGAGAGTGGCAGACAGAAACAGCACTGAGAGTGGCAGCCAGAAACAGCACTGAGAGTGGCAGACAGAAACAGCACTGAGAGTGGCAAACAGAAACAGCACTGAGAGTGGCAGACAGAAACAGCACTGAGAGTGGCAGACAGAAACAGCACTGAGAGTGGCAGACAGAAACAGCACTGAGTGGCAGACAGAAACAGCACTGGAGTGGCAGACAGAAACAGCACTGAGAGTGGCAGACAGAAACAGAAAGTATGTGTATGTGATGGTGTACTCTACAGCACACTGAGGGGGTTGGAGTTCTGTCTGGGGGTGTACTCTACAGCCACTGAGGGGGTTGGAGTTCTGTCTGGGGGTGTACTCTACAGCACACTGAGGGGTTGGAGTTCTGTCTGGGGGTGTACTCTACAGCACACTGAGGGGGTTGGAGTTCTGTCTGGGGGTGTACTCTACAGCACACTGAGGGGTTGGAGTTCTGTCTGGGGGTGTACTCTACAGCACTAGGGGGTTGGAGTTCTGTCTGGGGGTGTACTCTACAGCACACTGAGGGGGTTGGAGTTCTGTCTGGGGGTGTACTCTACAGCACACTGAGGGGTTGGAGTTCTGTCTGGGGGTGTACTCTACAGCACACTGAGGGGTTGGAGTTCTGTCTGGGGGTGTACTCTACAGCACACTGAGGGGTTGGAGTTCTGTCTGGGGTGTACTCTACAGCACACTGAGGGGTTTGGAGTTCTGTCTGGGGGTGTACTCTACAGCACACTGAGGGGGTTGGAGTTCTGTCTGGGGGTGTACTCTACAGCACACTGAGGGGGTTGGAGTTCTGTCTGGGGGTGTACTCTACAGCACACTGAGGGGGTTGGAGTTCTGTCTGGGTTGTACTCTACAGCACACTGAGGGGTTGGAGTTCTGTCTGGGGGTGTACTCTACAGCACACTGAGGGGGTTGGAGTTCTGTCTGGGGGTGTACTCTACAGCACACTGAGGGGGTTGGAGTTCTGTCTGGGGGTGTACTTACAGCACACTGAGGGGTTGGAGTTCTGTCTGGGGGTGTACTCTACAGCACACTGAGGGGGTTGGAGTTCTGTCTGGGGTGTACTCTACAGCACACTGAGGGGTTGGAGTTCTGTCTGGGGGTGTACTCTACAGCACACTGAGGGGGTTGGAGTTCTGTCTGGGGGTGTACTCTACAGCACACTGAGGGGGTTGGAGTTCTGTCTGGGGTGTACTCTACAGCACACTGAGGGGTTGGAGTTCTGTCTGGGGGTGTACTCTACAGCACACTGAGGGGGTTGGAGTTCTGTCTGGGGTGTACTCTACAGCACACTGAGGGGGTTGGAGTTCTGTCTGGGGTTGTACCTCTACAGCACACTGGGGGGTTGGAGTTCTGTCTGGGGGTTACTCTACAGCACACTGAGGGGTTGGAGTTCTGTCTGGGGGTGTACTCTACAGCACACTGAGGGGGTTGGAGTTCTGTCTGGGGGTGTACTCTACAGCACACTGAGGGGTTGGAGTTCTGTCTGGGGGTGTACTCTACAGCACACTGAGGGGGTTGGAGTTCTGTCTGGGGTGTACTCTACAGCACACTGAGGGGGTTGGAGTTCTGTCTGGGGGTGTACTCTACAGCACACTGAGGGGGTTGGAGTTCTGTCTGGGGGTGTACTCTACAGCACACTGAGGGGGTTGGAGTTCTGTCTGGGGGTGTACTCTACAGCACACTGAGGGGTTGGAGTTCTGTCTGGGGGTGTACTCTACAGCACACTGAGGGGGTTGGAGTTCTGTCTGGGGGTGTACTCTACAGCACACTGAGGGGGTGGAGTTCTGTCTGGGGTGTACTCTCAGCATGAGGGGGGGTCTGTCTGGGGGTGTACTCTACAGCAAACTGAGGGGGTTGGAGTTCTGTCTGGGGTGTACTCTACAGCACACTGAGGGGGTGGAGTTCTGTCTGGGGGTGTACTCTACAGCACACTGAGGGGTTGGAGTTCTGTCTGGGGGTGTACTCTACAGCACACTGAGGGGGTTGGAGTTCTGTCTGGGGGTGTACTCTACAGCACACTGAGGGGTTGGAGTTCTGTCTGGGGGTGTACTCTACAGCACACTGAGGGGGTTGGAGTTCTGTCTGGGGTGTACTCTACAGCACACTGAGGGGGTTGGAGTTCTGTCTGGGGGTGTACTCTACAGCACACTGAGGGGTTGGAGTTCTGTCTGGGGGTGTACTCTAACGCACACTGAGGGGGTTGGAGTTCTGTCTGGGGTGACTCTACAGCACACTGAGGGGGTTGGAGTTTGTCTGGGGTGTACTCTACAGCACACTGAGGGGGTTGGAGTTCTGTCTGGGGGTGTACTCTACAGCACACTGAGGGGGTTGGAGTTCTGTCTGGGGGTGTACTCTACAGCACACTGAGGGGGTTGGAGTTCTGTCTGGGGGTGTACTCTACAGCACACTGAGGGGGTTGGAGTTCTGTCTGGGGGTTACTCTACAGCACACTGAGGGGGTTGGAGTTCGTCTGGGGGTGTACTCTACAGCACACTGAGGGGGTTGGAGTTCTGTCTGGGGGTGTACTTACAGCACACTGAGGGGGTTGGAGTTCTGTCTGGGGGTGTACTCTCCTCCTCTCTTCCTCCCTATCTTCTCTTATTCTCCCTCTCCTCCTCCATCTCCTCCTCCTCTATTATTCTCCTCTTCTCCTCCTCCCTGTCTCTCCTCCTCTCTCTCCTCCCTCTTATTCCTCTCCCTCCTCCTCTCTTATCTCTCTCCTCCTCTCCTCCAGCTCCCTCTTATTCCCCTCTCCTCCTCCGTCTCCTCCTCCCTCTCTTCTCCCTCTCCTCTCTTATTCCCCCTCTCCTCCTCTCTCCCCTCCTCCTCTTTCCTCTCCTCCCTTCATCCCTCTCCTCTCTCCTCTAGTGGGGAGTCTTTACAGTCACCCCCCCCTCTCTTCCTGCTCCTGTCCTCCTCAGTGGGAGTCTTTACGTCACCCCCTCTCCCTCCTCAGTGGGGAGTCTTTACAGTCACCCCCTCTCCTCCTCAGTGGGGAGTTCTTTACAGTCACCTCCCTTTCTGGGGGTCTGTTCCTTTCTGGGGGTCTGTTCCTTTCTGGGGGTCTGTGCCTGTTATTGGAGAGCCAAAGCTTTGTGTACTCAGCTGTGCCCTGGGGCGAGACTGTAGAGCCCTCCCTCTGAGCCTGTTCAGCCCAACTGGGAATCCTCCCCTGTTTTATTAATGAAACTCACAGAGGAAATGTCAATTAAAGCCCACACTGCTTCCCAAAACAAAGGCTTTACTGTGACTTTGTGACAAACGGGAAGGAAAATAGTTTGTGCCACACGCATAAGTCCAAATATGCCCAGCTTGCCTGGAATGTCTGTTTGCGATGCTAGTCCATTTGGTTAATAGCATGAAACCCTTTGTGATGTCAAGTGTTCATATCAATGACGCTACCTCAAAACTCACCCCCCAGTCACATCACTCTTAAATGTATTTAATCTGGTAAGAACACATTCTCTTTCACGTTAACGACCTGAACATAGAGGTGGGGAAACTCTCTGAGGAATGCATTCTGGGGCTTTGTGTACAAACGTATTTACTGGGTGGATTTGCAAGGCAGATATTCCATCAGCTCTCTGATGATGAAGMTCCTATTGTGGCGGGGATGAGGAATGTGAATCTGGAGGAAAATTCTAGTAAAATAACGAGGGTTTGTGTTTTCTGGACTGACTGACAGTAATTGCTTTGAGAGCACCAGGGTTAAGGTGTGTGTTTTAAAGTGCAGCCAGCCAGCCACGCCCAAACCTGAGGCCATTAAACTGTAACACAGAGCCGGCTCCATCAAAGACATGAACCAACACAATAAACTTCRTGTTACTACGTCTGTCAGCAGGGCTTTGCCTAGCTACCCTTTCACTCTCTCTCTCTCTCCTCCCCCTTTTTCCTCTCTTTTCTCTGCAATTTACTGAGTAATTGCTCCATTGTGTAAACAGCGATTACCGTTGCCAAACGTTGCTTGGCCTGAAAGCTCCTTCCTGTCACAACTCTCCTACATTACTCCTCCTGTTCCTCTGTTCCTCTGTTCAAAGCCCAGGCTGTAGCCTGCGCAGTCAGATTTAAAACCCCCTCCAGTTCCTCTGGCCAAGACAGAGGCTGTTTGAACTAGCCTGAAGAAGCGCCAGGAAGACACACAAACCTCCCTCTGTGTGTGTGTGTGTGTTTCTAATGCAGATTTGATTGCGTTTTTTTACTGCTCTGAGTCAAGCTTGAATGACACAGCATTACCTTTGTTTAGACAGTGTGAGAAAAATGTGTGAGCCGTGCAGGTTGTTTGGAGAGAGAGTCCTTTGCTGTAAAGAAACCGTGCTCCCAGATTCGCCTTGACTTTGCATATGTCTTTAAAGGGTTTGTAAACGTTTTTATATACAACAAGACCGATATGAATAAGGTTGAGACCACTGTTGCACACATCTTCATGTCCACATCCCTACTCAACCCAAACCCTAACTTCATGTCCACGTCCCTACTCAACCCCAACCCTGACCCTAGCTTCATGTCCACATCCCTACTCAACCCTAACACTAGCTTCATGTCCACATCCTGACTCAACCCTAACCCTAGCTTCATGTCCACACCCCGACTCAACCCGGTGTGGACATGAAGTTAGGGTTAGGGTTGAGTCGGGATGTGGACGAAGCTAGGGTTAGGGTTGAGTCGGGGTGTGGACATGAAGTTAGGGTTAGGGTTGAGTCGGGGTGTGACATGAAGTACTGGGTTAGGGTTGGTCGGGGTGGGACATGAACGGTAGGGGTAGGGTTGAGTCGGGGTGTGGACATAGCTAGGTTAGGGTTGAATCGGGCAGCAGGTTAGGTTGGGTTGTTGAGTGGATGTGGACATAAGTTAGGGTTAGGTTGAAGCGGAGGGTGTGGAACATGAACCTAGGGTTGGGTGAGTCGT
>NC_036856.1:41390050-41391745 GCF_002910315.2 Salvelinus sp. IW2-2015 | reverse complement strand
CTTGGGACTCAACTATAAAGGACTCAGACTTGAACACTGGGGACTTGGGACTCAACTATAAAGGACTCAGACTTGAACACTGGGGACTTGGGACTGGACACAAGGTTTAGTGACTTGACTACATCACTGCCTCCTAGTACCTACTTGACTACATCACTGCCTCCTAGTACCTACTTGACTACATCACTGCCTCCTAGTACCTACTTTGACAATGGTGCTTCCAGCGGCTTGAAAAATTGTGGATATGTGCTTGAAATGAGGCAGGTTTGGAGGCAGCTCCTCTGCTCCTACGGTTAGGCCGTCTCAGTCAGACACTGTTTACTTCATGTTTACTTACCCAGCTCCACAGCAGCCAGAGGGGAAGAACAGACAGACAGGCAGACAGAGACAGGGAGAGGGGGAGAGAGAGAGACTGAGATGATCGGAGGAGAGGAGGGCCACAGACAAACCTCTGACATTTGGATGGTTTTCATACCTTATGAATCCTTATGCGACCCCAACAAAGTTCTTGAGGCCACCTCTATAATCACGACACACACACACATACCACTCARACTCCAACCACAGACTCACCTAGGAATTCAGCCCAGAGCGTCTTGTAACAGTAGACTGGAGACTGTGGTTCAACGCACCGCCTATCTTCTCTCTAGCCCCGTTTATATCTGGTGGTAACATGCGTCCTTCGTTCTGATCTCTGTYSTGATCTTGTCCGTTTACACTTATAACATCTGATCGAAATAAGTTCACYATGCATATTTTAATTGTCTACAATTGTCTGAAAATGTGGGCACGACCAGATAGTGGACATAATCCAGACACAGGGAGAATGTTTGCGCCAGGTATAAATGGGGCTTGTGTGTGCTCTGCAGCCAGACTACACTACTAGCCACATCTAGCTCACGCGCCAGCTCAGCAGACAAACATTGGCGTCAAAATATGGCCCTGCAATGATATTTTTGTATATTATAGAACAACATAGACAATCCTGCAACCAAGTACTTTGGAATAAAAGACATTTCCCTGCAGTGATCCGGTGTATGTGACAATAAAACATATTTCAAGACATTTGGTGCAAAAGGATATGAACAGACAGTCTTCCTTCCTGTTGGGTCTAACTCTGAAACCCCTCATGCTTGGCTGCTCTTCTCACCTGTCAGTCATACTTGGCGGCTCTCTCAAACCCTGTCCATATACTCTGCTGCTTCTCAACCTGTCCAGGTCATGCTTGGCTGGCTCTCTTCTTTGAACCCTGTCCAGTCATGTTGGCTGCTCTCTTGTCTCAACCTGTCAGTCATACTTGGCTTCTCCGTGCTCAACCCCGTAGTCATCACTTAGCTGCTCTTCAACTGTTCCAGTCATGCTTGGTGCCTCTAACCTGTCAGTCATGCTTGGTTGCTCTCTCATCGCAGGTTGTGCATATGCCATGTGGATTTAAATTTATGGATTTCATAACAAATGCACAGCCATAAGAAAGGCATTTGTCTGCAAAGGGATTGGCGAGACTAGCGGGATGAGCCAGCCTACTCAATGGACATTGTCAGTAAATGTTTTTTTTTTTTTTAAACATTTCAAACAGATTCTGCCGACGACACCATTAAACGCACAGCATAATAGAAGACGCTTGAAATTGGATCAGAGACAAAAGTTCTCGTTGGCAAAGAATGAAAGGGAAGGGAGGAGATTAAGAATGCACTG
>NC_036856.1:41357531-41389541 GCF_002910315.2 Salvelinus sp. IW2-2015 | reverse complement strand
ATGACTGGACAGGGTTTGAGAGAGCAGCCAAGTATGACTGGACAGGGTTTGAGAGAGCAGCCAAGTATGAGTGGACAGGGTTTGAGAGAGCAGCCAAGTATGAGTGGACAGGGTTTGAGAGAGCAGCCAAGCATGACTGGACAGAGTTTGAGAGAGCAGCCAAGCATGACTGGACAGGGTTTGAGAGAGCAGCCAAGTATGACTGGACAGGGTTTGAGAGAGCAGCCAAGTATGACTGGACAGGGTTTGTTGGGGATAATGTCAGGCACAGTTTTTTGTGCTGTTGTTGTTTACACAGATTTATGGGGTTCGTTTTGAAGTTTTTCATTGGCTTTGAAAATAATTCATGATGTTGTGTCATGTGTGTGAATGTCTATCTCATATCTCTAGACATTTAATTCGGGATATTCTTAAGAGCAAAATGTTTTGTACAAACAAAGACAACTGTTTGTGGGGAATCATTTTCTGGTCAAAGACCTTAAATGTTATTTTAGATTTTTTTGTAGTTTAAGATAGAATTATGTTTGAGGGGTATTATTTGATCATCAAAACAGAATTAAAATCACAGGAATGATGATGTTTTGACTGAGTTTCAAAATAGATGCAAAATAAATCTAGACAGCTGCCGACTTTATCTGGTCTGCCCTCCTCTCCTCTCTCCTCTTCTCCTCTCCTCTCCTCCTCCCCTCTCTTCTCCTCTTTCCTCTCTCCTTCTCTCCTCTCTCCTCTTCTCCTCTTCTGCTCTGCTCTCTCTTCTCCTCTCTCCTCTCCTCTCTTCCTCTCTATCTCCTCTCCTCTCCTCTTCTCCTCAACTCTCTCCTCCTCTCTCTCCCCTCTTCTCCTCTCTCCTCTCCTCTCCTTCTCTCTCTGCTCTCCTCCTCTCTCTCTTTTCCTCCTCTCTTCTCTACTTCTCCTCTCCTCTTTCCTCTCCTCCTCTTTCCTCTCCGCAGAGATAACCCAGCTGTTTTAGGGAAGGGAAGGAGGATGAGGGGGAGGAGGAGGATTCTCCCATCTGGCAGTTCCACTGCCCCTCTCCCTCTGCATCCATCCATAAGGGCTGGGCCACAGCCTCACATCCTCCTCCAAACACCCCCAAAGAGGAGCATCTCCACTGGGGCACACAGCCGGCAGTGCCCCTTTACTCAGAGCAGGCCCTTTGGGCTCCAGACAGCGTAGCCTCAAACAGCATCTCAGACAGTCAGGAAAGGGAAATGGGAATATGGATGAAAGACTGTGGTTGTCATTCAGAAATCTACAAGTCAAATGTTTCCCTCTGAGGAACTGAATTCACAGTTCTCACCCAGACTGTAGTTCGGGAGGTGTTGATTTATTCGTACAATCTGTCCTCCATAGAGAGGTGTCAACCATCAAGCGCAGCCAACTGTACAGGCCAGGCCGCCCACAGCTTTTCTCAGGAAMAAGTCCTCAGTAGGCTGCCTTTCAATGAGGCTGTCAACCACACTGTCAACCACACCACTGATCTGAGAACAGTTCCACAGGCCTGAGTCCTCTCCTGACCACTGAGAATAGGATCTGAGTAACTCTATGCCTGAGCTAAGTCACACGCTCAACACCCTGGCCACGTCTGAAATGGCACCCTATTCATTATATTCAGATGTAGGATCTTCATTTGATCACCCTGTTGCAGGAGAACTTTCCTGCAATGCAGGACATTTTTAACTTGTAGTGTATTTGATGTTTAAAAAGGCTTCTGAAGTTTGTAATTTCCACTTTGACATTTCAGACTTGATTTTCCTTTACGAAAAATGTATCAAACCCTACAAAAAAATGTGCATTAATTATAATCCACATAATAATTAAAATTTCCTGTTGCTGCAGGATTATTTTCCTGCTGTAGAAAACTGGCTCGAATTAAGATCCTACATCTGTAGTGCACTACTTTTGTCCAGGGCCTATAGGGTAGTCAATAGTAGTGCACTGTATAATGGATAGGGTGCCATTTTCTCTACATCACACTCCCTCTGACTCACTCTCTCTGTTCTCACTCTCTCTACATCACTCTCCCTCTGACTCACTCTCAGTTCGCTTGCTCTCCCTCTGCCTCATGCTCTTTCTGTTCTCTCTCCCTCTGCCTCAGCATCACTCTCTGTTCTCTCTCCCTGAACCTCAGCATCATTCTCTGTTCTCTCTCCCTCAGCCTCACTCTCTCTCTGTTCAATCTCCCTCTCCCTCGAGCCTCACTATCTCTCTGTTCAATCTCCTCCCTCAGCATCATCTCTCTGTTCTCTCTCCCTCAGCCTCACTCTCTCTCTGTTCAATCTCCCTCTCCCTCAGCCATCATCTCTCTGTTCTCTCTCCCTCAGCCTCACTCTCTCTCTGTTCAATCTCCCTCTCCCTCAGCCTCACTCTCTCTGTTCAATCTCCCTCTCCCTCAGCATCACTCTATGTTCTCTCTCCCTGAACCTCAGCATCATTTTCTGCTCTCTCTCCCTCAGGCTCACTCTCTGTTCTCTCTCCCTCAGCCTCACTCTATTTAATGTAAATGTAAGGGCTTTATTGGCATGGGAAACATATGTTAACATTGCCAAAGCAAGTGAAGTAGATAATAAACAAAAGTGAAATAAACAATAAAAATTAACAGTAAATATTACACTCACAGAAGTTCCAAAAGAATAAAGACATTTCAAATGTTATATTATGTCCACATACATTGTCGTAACAATGTGCAAATAGTTAAAGTAAAGAAGGGAAAATAAATAAGCATAAATATGGGTTGTATTTACAATGGTGTTTGTTCTTCACTGGTTGCCCTTTTCTTGTGGCAACAGGTCACACATTTTTCTGCTATGATGGCACACTGTGGTGTTTCACCCAATAGATATGGGAGTTTATCAAAATTGGGTTTGTTTTCTAATTCTTTGTGGATCTGTGTAATCTGAGGGAAATATGTGTCTATAACATGGTCATACATTTGGCAAGYGGTTAAGAAGTGCAGCTCAGTTTCCACCTCATTTTGTGAGCAGTGTGCACATAGCCTGTCTTCTCTTGAGAGCCAGGTCTGCCTACGGCGGCCTCTCTCAATAGCAAGGCTATGCTCACTGAGTCTGTACATAGTCAAAGCTTTCCTTAAGTTTGGGTCAGTCACAGTGGTCAGGTGTTCTGCCACTGTGTACTCTCTGTTTAGGGCCAAATAGCATTCTAGTTTGCTCTGTTTTTTTTGTTTATTCTTTCCAATSTGTCAAGTAATTATCTTTTTGTTTTCTCATGATTTGGTTGGGTCTAATTGTGTTGCTCTCCTGGGGCTCTGTGGGGTCTGCTTGTGTTTGTAAACAAAGCCCCAGAACCAGCTTGCTTAGGAGACTGCTCCAGGTTCATCTCTCTGTAGGTGATGGACTTGTTATGGGAGGTTTGGGAATCACTTCCTTTTAGGTGAATTCAACGGCTCTTTTCTGGATTTTGATAATTAGCGGGTATTGGCCTAATTCTGCTCTGCGTGCATTATTTGMTGTTTTACGTTGTACACAGAGGATATTTTTGCAGAATTCTGCACGCAGAGTCTCAATTTGATGTTTGTCCCATTTTGTGAATTCTTGGTTGGTGAGCGGACCTCACAATCATAAAGGGCAATGGGTTCTATAACTGATTCAAGTTTTTTTTTGCCAGCTCGGTATTGGTATGTCGAATTGGTACGTCGAATTTTATGTTCCTTTTGATGGCATAGAAGGCCCTTCTTGCCTTGTCTTTCAGCTTGTTCACAGCTTTGTGGAAGTTACCTGTAGGGCTGATGTTTAGGCCGAGGTATGTATAGTTTTTTGTGTGCTCTATGGCAACGGTGTCTAGATGGAATTTGTATTTGTAGTCCTGGCGACTGGACCTTTTTTGGAACACCATTACTGTCTTACTGATATTTACTTCCAGGGCCCAAGTCTGACAGAATCTGTGCAGAAGATTTAGGTACTGCTGTAGGCTGTCCTTGGTTGGTGACAGAAGCACCAGATCATCAGCAAACAGTAGACATTTGACTTCAGATTSTAGTAGAGTGAGGCCGGGTGCTGAAGACTGTTCTAAAGCCKTCGCCAATTAGTTTATATATATGTTGAAGAGGGTGGGGCTTATAAGGCTAGGGAGCGGTATTTTCACATCCGYATGAAAAGCGTMCCCAAAATAAACTGCCTGCTACTCAGGCCCAGAAGCTAGGATATACATATTATTAGTATATTTGGATAGAAAACAATCTGAAGTTTCTAAAACTGTTTGAATGATGTCTGTGAGTATAACAGAARTTATTTGGCAGGCGAAACCCCGAGGACAAACCATCCAGGAAAAAAGAAAATTGAGGTCACTCTCTTTTCAATGMGGTTTCAATGGAAATCTAGAATTCTAAGGCAGTTGCTTGCAGTTCCTATCGCTTCCACTGGATGTCAACAGTCTTTAGAAATTGGTTGATGTTTTTCCTTTGTGTAATGAAGAAGTAGGGCAGTTCAGAARGAGGGTCGAGMGAAGTGTACTGTTAGAGGCGCGTGACCTGAAAAGCACGCTCCACTTTGTTTTCCTCCGGTATTGAACGCAGTTTATCCCGTCTTAAATTTGATTGATTATTTACATTAAAAAATACCTAAAGTTGTATTAGGAAAGTTGTTTGAAATGTTTGGACAAAGATTACATGTAACATATGAGATATTTTGTAGTCATGTTGCGCTTGTTGGAACCGGTGTTTTTCTGGATCAAACGCGCCAAATAAATGGACATTTTAGATATATAACGACGGAATTAATTGAAAAAAAAAAAAAAAGACAAATACAGTACTAGTTTGACATTTCAGCCATTTAAAAGAAAATGAGAAGGTGAGGGGAAGGGGACTAAGTCCAGAGAGCAGTGGATCTCGTTGGGTCTAATAGTCCACAGGTTCATCTCCCTCCTCGCTGTCTGTCTGTCTGTCTGTCTGTCTGTCTGTCTGTCTGTCTGTCTGTCTGTCTGTCTGTCTGTCTGTCTTTTCCCTTTTTCTGTCCGAAAAACCAGACATAAAATGTTGATTTTTATTACATAATGCATGTTAATATAATACATGTTTTAAATATAGAGAATAGGCCATCTGTTTCTATTCTTCCTGACTAGTTATTATGGACATGGTTTTGTGATTTCACAACTGTGTTACAGCTCTCATAATATGTAAATGAGGTAATGGAGACTTTTCTGTCTGTCCGTCTGTCCGTCTGTCCGTCCGTCTGTCCGTCCATCCATCTGTCTGTCTTTTCCCTTTCCTTTCCTTTTCTTTGTGGTGTGTAAATTATTTTAGAACTGCCGGCTCAAAAATGACCCTAAGAGAATCTTTGTACCCTGGTGGTGTACAGCTTTCATGGAAATATGAACAAAGGCGATGATTCACCATAGTGAAAGCTCAGGTTTTCTGGGTCTCTATATTTTTTCAAAAACTTTGATTTGATATGTTCCTTCCGTCTAAAGCATTTCTTAATATTATTCAGTTCCTTTGGCTTTGATGCCTCATGATTGAGTATTGCTCTGTTCAGGTAGGCTGTGATTTTGCTGTGATCTGATAGGGGTGTCAGTGGGATGACTGTGAGGTCAGTGATAAAGTAGTCTACAGTACTACTGCCAAGAGATGAGCTATAGGTGTACCTACCATAGGAGTCCCCTCGGAGCCTACCATTGACTATGTACATACCCAGCGTCCGAGCTGCAGGAGTTGTGACCCGTTTTTGTTGGTTATGTTGTCGTAGTTGTGCCTAGGGGGGCATATGGGGGAGGGAATGCTGTCACCTCCAGGTAGTTGTTTATCCCCCTGTGTGCTGAGGCTGTCAGGTTCTTGTCCAGTTCTGGCATTTAGGTCGCCACAGACTAGTACATGTCCCTGGACCTGGAAAAAAATAGATTTCCCCTTCCAGGATGGAGAAGCTGTCATCATTAAAGTATGGGGATTCTAGTGGGGGGATGTAGGTAGCACACAGGAGGACATTTTTCTCTGTTGAGATCATTTCCTTTATCATTTCTAACCAGATGTAAAATGTTCCTGTTTTGACTCATTTAATAGAGTGGGTTAGGTCTGCTCTATACCAAATTAGCATACCCCCTGAGTACAGTCCCTGTTTCACACCTGGTAGTTTGGTGGATGGGACTACCAGCTCTCTGTAACCTAGAGGGCAACCAGTGGGTCCATCTCCTCTATACCATGTTTCTTGTAYGATGAGAATGTCTGTATTTCCGYTTTCTTTGATGAAGTCGAGGTTCCTGCTCTTTAGGCCAAAGGCAGATGACCTCAGGCCTTGGATATTCCAGGATGTGATAGTGAAGGCTTTGTGTTACATAAAGTGTCCAATGTTGTTAGTTGTGTGGCCTCAGGCCAGTAAGTGTGAGCAGAGCCTGCTGAGTGTCTGGTACATGCCATTGGCTTGGGCTAGTGTAATAGTGGGGGTTGGGCCTGTATGCCTGCTCACGGCCTGGGCGTATGTGTGACTTTCATGTTGAGGACCTCTTTGCGGGAGTGGGGGGACATGGGGTGGGCAGGGGTCTGATCTGAGGGGTCTGATCTGAGGGGTCTGATCTGAGGGGGTCTGATCTGAGGGGGTCTGATCTGAGGGGTCTGATCTGAGGGGGTCTGATCAAAGAGGGGGTCTAAATGGGGTGTGGGCGTTGTAGTGGTGTTGGTGTTGGATTGATTGTGACGACTGCTGTTCATCGAATGAGTAACTGTTTATAATTATGTGATTAAATAAATCAGGTAATTATTAACTCAGTAACCCGGGGCACCATGGGAAAGTTTGGCTTTATTGGG
The DNA here is from genome assembly GCF_002910315.2 of Salvelinus sp. IW2-2015. Taxonomy (NCBI): domain Eukaryota; kingdom Metazoa; phylum Chordata; class Actinopteri; order Salmoniformes; family Salmonidae; genus Salvelinus; species Salvelinus sp. IW2-2015. Next base: position 41,382,790 of record NC_036856.1, on the reverse strand, counting down.
TTCCTATTTCGCAAATTAACTCAAATAATATTGATTTTACAAGTGTCGCTAATTAATTAAGTCTCATTCTGAACGTCGCATCATCTAGGAATCTGCACAAACCAGAGTCCCACTAAATAAGTCCGTACCACACCAATTGAGTTGATGATTTATTTACTAACAAGGTAAAATTATAATATAAGATACACATACACAAACACACAGTCTAGGCTATTGATTAGAACTTAGTACAATGAAACAGGTCCCTAGRGGACCAACACAATATGACACGTGTTACACAAAATGGGGATTTAAAAAGAGGGAGAGAGAAAAGCACACTTGGGTACATTTGTAAACTATGRTTAGTTTAGCCCTAACACCTTGCCCRGAACTGKCGCTCTTATGGGTCAGAATATAATGACYTAATTACGTGTCGAAGGTCTCCGATGGGGTGTCTCTTCGTGGACCGGGTTTCGGKTTCTCCTCTCATGATGGCACTTCTTCGGTTACCAGGTGTAACTCTCTGATTGTCCTCACGATGTCAGTGTTCTTTCTCTTAGTGGTCTGTTTCCTCGACCTTGTTCTGAAAAGAGGTCTTCTGAGGACAGCCAGKCGTGTAGATCAGGGCTCCAGCATAGGAATTAAAGCAGTGTAGACACACGATTCCTTGGAGAGTGATAGCCGGGTGATCCTGCTTGAATTCACCCTCTTAGACACAGCTACTCAACAGTAGCATAGATTGTTAAAAGGTTCCTTTGTCTTCTTCAACCTCGTGTTGCGTTTTGGGGTTACAACTAATCGGACCTTGGCTGCAGCTCATGGTCACCTAGTCGTGATAATTCTTAACTCACGTTTTATACTCTCGGGTCAGAAATGGGKATTTCTGCCTTTAGGGCAAGTTCTCTGYGCATAACTAGTTACAAGGCAAGGTCTGGACTTTACTCAGATCCAATTTAGARAACTAACTTCACATTTCATCTTTACAAAAACATCTTTGATCTGGKTATTTTCCACACAACGTACASTATGCAAACATCAGGTACACATATTGTGAAAACTCAATGTTTTCYTTATAACGTTGCCATTTAACTTTTAATAACATAACAAAAARGACATTCATTTTCATATTCCATCTATCGTCATTACTCCTATGTTGGCTGACGAAACATATTGTCCCAAAGTCCATTTATTGCATGTTACTGTTCTGAGGTAGGTTCTCCATAGGCCCATCATATGTTCCATTCCTCCACAGTGAGAGGACAAAGGGATTTTGTCTGCTGCCTTGAGATTTACAATGGGCGTGAGCTGTCATAAACCTCCATACCTCTCGATCTCTCCCCCTCTGGCGGGTGTGACACGGAACCCAAACCGGCTGCGCGTGCGCCATCGTGCATAAATGTATTTTGTCCCCCCACACCAAATGCAATCACGACACGCAGGTTAAAATATCAAAACAAACTCTGAACCAATTATATTAATTTGGGAACAGGTCGAAAAGCATTAAACATTTATGGCAATTTAGCTAGCTAGCTTGCACTTGCTAGCTAATTTGTCCTTTTTAGCTAGTTTGCTGTTGCTAGCTAATTTGTCCTGGGATATGAACATTGAGTTGTTATTTTACCTGAAATGCACAAGGTCCTCTACTCCGCCAATTAATCCACACACAAAACGGTCAACCGAATCGTTTCTAGTTGTCTCTCCTCCTTCCAGGCTTTTTCTTCTCTTGACTTTATATTGCGATTGGCAACTTTCATAAATTAGGTGCATTACCGCCACTGACTTTGTTAATCTTTCAGTCACCCACGTGGTATAACCAATGAGGAGATGGCACGTGGGTACCTGCTTCTATAAACCAATGAGGAGATGGGAGAAGCAGGACTTGCAGCGCGATCTGCATCAGAAATAGAACTGACTTCTATTTTAGCCCTTGGCAATGCAGACGCTCATGGGCACGCGCGAGCAGTGTGGGTGCTATAATTGAAAAACATAGATTTCTAKATTTATTTTGCAACGCTCYCGCAGTAGTCAGCCTGAGAGAGATGTCTCTTGTAGGAGTGTGGTCCACACGGAAACCTGACCCGAACAGGCCAGTCATGACAGCATGGTTGACTTGGGGGGGTTTTGATTGGTGTGGATGTGGCTGGTGGTGCTGTGGTCTGTAGGTCCTCTCGGCGTGGGGGTCGGAGGTGGAATATTAGAGCTGTCAAATCCACAAGCAGCTCTTGGCATTGCCGTTGGCTGCATAAAGTCACATTAAGAGAAATCCCATGCAGACTTGTAAACAAGTTTGACCACTGGAATGTAAGWTGTAATCTACACCTCGATTAGGCTGATAAAAATCCTCATTTCATTTTCAATTTGAGCTTCATTATTTCTATATAGCCTACACTTTCTCGTTCTGAACATCGCCAAAACATCAGCTACGCGGGTGTCGGCTATCGCCAGTTAACGCTCAGTTAGGYCTCTACTCGATCCATATCGCTGAAGCGTTACAGATTTTGCAATAAAAAAAAAAAAATGTTAATTCCCGATTGAGCCGACATGTGCAGCGTTTAACATGAATGCCGTCGCTGAAGATTCAGACAACCCATTCCCCTGTGTGTCTGTGACATGGTGTGCCATCCGCTGTTAAGAGTTGTTCTACGAGGACCCAACCCTGTTGGTGTATGACGGGAGAGGTATAAGAACTAGCAGCTGCTTACTGCACTACATTAGATGTTCTCTAAAGGTTACTAGCTAATGATGCATTATGGTTGCAGATGCCAGGGAGTTTCAGACCACATACCTCACAGCCAGCCATATAGAGTAATCATACCTGGAGGGGGGGTGGGAGAGATGTTCCTGTAACAAAGGAAGGGCATCTGTCATCTAAGGTTTAAGTATGTTGACATCGCACCATGTGATCGTTCTTTCCGTGCAGAACCAGTCCTCAGGTAACGCAACCTCATGGCAACAAGGGTTCATGACAGAAAAGGTGGCTTGGTCTCACACATCTTTGTGTCCCTGTGAAATGAGACACTCAGGGTGGCCGTGCCTTGCGGTGGTTCCTTAACTACAGCGATCTGAAAGGCACAGACTATCTTATGGTGCCACAATTTACTCTCAAACTCCAAATTGTTTGAAAGTACGTCATTTGACCTGGATAGTTTGTGTGTATGCATTGATARGTAGGATACGTGTGCCTTTAAAACAAACCAAAAAACTAGGTCTGTCGTTGAGCTGTCTTGTCTATTGATGTTCTGCATTGTGTTGTGTGGCCCCAGGAAGAGTAGCTGCTGCTTTTGCAACAGCTAAGTGAGCCTAATAAAATACACCCCCCCCCCCAAAAAAAATTTGGGTTGATTTAACAGCTCAAGTATTTGACCCAGGTGTGACAGTCTGAGCCCAACCCACTGTTGAGACAAATGGAAAAAGGCATCCCTGTTAAAAACACAAACTTCCTGGAATTTCCATTTGGAAAATGTTCCAGACATGCCCTCAGGCAACCATATAATCAGGTAGGTACTACGCTGTTCACTTCCCAGCTGTACCATTCTGTTCATTCCTACCCTCAGACAACCATATAATCAGGTAGGTACTACGCTGTTCACTTCACAGCTGTACCATTCTGTTCATTCCTACCCTCAGACAACCATATAATCAGGTAGGTACTACACTGTTCACTTCACAGCTGTAACATTCTGTTCATTTCTAGAAATAAACTTATGTTTAACATACTTCACTGTATCAAAACTACAGCTTTGAAAGTAAATGGTAGAAAATGCCATTCTTCAAAACAGTAGGTTTCACAGGTTTGACTCTTCGTAGAAAGAGGAACAGGTTGAATATGACTGCATGTAGTCTAGCGGTTAAGCGCATTGGGCCAGTAATTAAAAGGTTGCTGGTTCAAATCCCCGAGCTGACTCGGTGAAAAAAATAAAAATCGGTCGATGGCCTTGAGCAAGGCACTTAACCCCTAAATTACTCAAATGTAAACATGAACGTTTGCGGTAAAAGTTAGAGAAAAAAAACTATACAAAATTAAGACAATTCTTTGTGCAAATCATACAGACTGTTCAAAAACCTCAACAGGCCAAAATATTATGGTCCGGCACAAATAATACTACTTAGATCTGATTCATGATAAAAGGGTCACTTTTATATAAAAGATGTTTCAGTAGACAAATGAAAGTGAAAGACAACTTGACAAAGCATGGCTGTGAAGACATCCTCCTCAGGTAGATACGAGTTTAAACTTCAAGACAGATCCTAAAATGGGGTCTTCTTGCGTTCGAGCCATCCTGTGAATGTTCTGTTAGTAAGACAGTCTGTACATTCACAGAGCTCAGTTTAACATTAAATCACACATTCTCTTTCAGGCCACAAACAGAACCGAAAACACAAAAAAGAAGGTTGCAACAGGGGGAGACATCCAAACTACGCACAAACACAAATAATTGCATAAACCCTGAGACAACATACAACAGGCATTTTCAACATACATTTAGTCAAATTGTGATTTTTGTATCTTCAGCCATGAGTCACATCCRTTGCAGTGTGTTTTAAGTTGAGAAAGAAGATACAAATTTAGTTGACCAAAATTGAGGGAAGTTCGAGTCCAAGTCTAAAAATAAACAGGAAGATTGTTCTATGCACAAAATCATACACTTCACTTCCCAAAATTAACTCCCTCCTAACTAACATGGGCAAGGCCTCCTCGAGTTWGTCACTAGTTCAACAAATGCCACCTGAGGAACACAGTCAATAACCCAGTGTTTGGAGGATCCCAGTGGACCAGACCCCATGTCCTTCTCTGTCAGAGCAGGAGAACCAATGTGGCAGCTCCTTTAGAGTGACATCACAATCAGTCCTCTCCTCGGCTGCAGTTATTCTGGAGTTGATAAGAGTCTCTGAAATGTAGAAKTAGAATCCATAGAACAGATTATGTTTGTATGCTCTGAACATAGTGTCAGTCAATCAGTCATAAACACACTATGAGCCCCAGGACTCAGAGGGATGTACAGTACTGCGTCCATTATCCTCTGTAGTGCATTCCTTAGGCTGCAGCACACCTCCCCAGTGGTCTGGTACAGCTCAGGCCAGTATCTCGATGGAAAGTTAACCAGCAGAGGAAACATCAGATGAGGTGGGCTGGGAGGGACAGGCCGCTCCTCTCCTCACCCGACCTTAGGCCCAGTTTAGCCACGCTACTGCTCTGCAGCTGGGGACATGTGATTCTCTTCTGACTGCAGGCCTGGAGGGCAGGGTTGACAACCCCTCACACCTCCACTGCATTCCACAGCCACCGAAGGGAGACAAGCCTGCATTCCAGACACCACTGCTGAGAGAGAAAGAAGATAAGCYTTAGGAATACCAAGAACTCTGAGTTGGTCCATGAGAATCATTCACATTTCTGTGACCACTTGCCACATGTCTAGCAACAGCTCATATACAGGAAGTGAGAATGCAGATACTTCAGTGTGGACCATTAAAACAGCTCATCAGTATAGTGTCTCATCATGCTCATCAACATACCATTATTCATGCTTTATGACAGAGAGAAATCCCCACAAATGTAGGATAGGAGTTGTTCCCATTACTTTTTTGTTGTATTAATGTAATATTATTGCAAATAAAAATACCTCATATGCCTTAACCCTAATTTTGGAATAAACCAATACACATCCAGGCTTATCATGATTCTAGACCGACACAAGTACTGCTTGTCAGCTCTGGAACCAGAAATCTGTTCAGCTGTAGATACATTGTGGTGATTCCTCTGGGTTCTGTAGCTGAAATCTCTTATCCCACTCTTTCTTTGTGGCCTCAGATATTTTAGAATCTAATTTCCTTCCCCTGCTGTTAAGATGGAACAGTTCATTTGAAGAAAAAAAAAAAGTTACATTCTGAATTGCATTTTGGGAAATAATGCTATTCGGTCTGCGGGAGCTGTTTGTTTCTTGTTGGTGTGTATAGGTGTGCCTAACAGACACCAAAGCATTGTGGGTTACAGCAGACAGAGACTGCCGGGGGTAGTTTATAGCAGAGCGGAAACCGTGGGTAAGCCCTCAATCTCAGAGCAGAGCGGAAACTGGGGTTGCCCTCAATGGCTCAGAGGCAAGAGCGGAAACCTGGTAGACCCTCCATCTGCAGAGCAGAGCGGAAACCTGGGTAGCCCCCAATCGCAGAGCGGAAACCTGGGTAGCCCCTCATCTCAGAGCAGAGCGGAAACCTGGGTAGCCCCTTCATCTCAGAGCAGAAGCGGAAACCTGGGTAGCCCCTCATCTCAGAGCAGAGCGGAAACCTGGGTAGCCCTCACTCAGAGCAGAGCGGAAACCTGGGTTAGCCCCCTCATCTCAGCACGCACGCACGCGCAAAACCTGGGTAGCCCTATCTTCAGAGCAGAGCGGAACGCTTGGGTAGCCCCTCATCTCAGGCAGAGGCTGGGTAGCCCCTCATCTCAGGGTGGCTGGGATAGCCCTCATCTCAGAGCAGAGGCTGGGATAATACAGCAGGAAGCCCAAGTCTCCTCTCAGTATCTGCTACCGAGGCTACACTCTCTCATCACAGCTACTGAGGCCTGTACCCATTTACCATGAACACTAGAGAGCGGCTGCTGCTCTCATACATATTACACAATACACGTAAAAACTGTTCTGTTTACGTTGACTAATATGCTGCTTATACCACTGCAGCGAGTGTTTGTGTGTCACTGTGCGGGTGTCCTGGCAGTCCCTGCAGCTGTTTTTAATTTAAAAAAATAAAAATCCACCAGGGCAGACGACGATACCCGCCCACCGGGGTATACGACGATACCCCCACCGGTAGACGCACGTATACCCGGCCCACCGGGTGTAGACGGATTACCGGACCCACCGGGTAGACGACGATACCCGGCCCACGGGTGAACGATACGCCACCGGGGTAGTACGACGATACCGGCCCCACCGGGGTAGACCCGAAACCCGCCACCGGGGTAGAAGACGAACCCGGCCCACAACCGGGGTACGACGAAACCGGCCCACGGGGTAGACGACGAAACCGCCCCCGGGGTAGACGAGAAACCGCCACCGGGTAAGGAACCGGCCCACAGGGTAGGTGAAACCCGGCACCACGGGGTAGAAGATACCCGGCCCACCGGGTAGATGATACCCAGCCACCGGGTAGATGATCCCAGCCCACCGGGTAAGATACCCACACCGGGTAGAAGACACCCAGCACCACCGGGGTAGTATGATACCCCACCACGGGGTAGATCGAAACCCAGCACCACGGGGTAGATGATCCCAGCCCACCGGGGTAGATGATACAGACCAAGGTAGATGATACCCAGCACCACCAGGAGTACTACCCCCTGCTGCCAGCCACCCTATCACTGTTTCACAAGTACGGCACCTTTAAATATAGTTGTTATCTTTCTATTTAAAGTCAGGTTTCACATTGAGCTGCGTTCACGTTGCAAAGCAACTAATCTCAACTCAGTCCCAATGAGGTGAACTCTACAACCTCAGAGATCAACGATCAGTCGTCACCACCTTCACTACCATCAGACAGGCTCAGACAACCCTGCCTCGTCTGTGTGCGTCTCAGCCTGTCTCGACTGGCTCTTCTTCATATTAGTAAAGGGTCAAACAGCCATAAACTCTCTTCTGTGTTACCTCAGTTGGCCTTTCACCTATTTCCTAACACCAGCCCATACCAGTGAGTCTGGTTATTCCACTACATACAGTAAAAGCCAGAGAGTCTGCACCCTTTTCTCTATATAGTGTACACTACTTTTGGCCTTGGCCTGAGTGTACACAAAATCAGGAGTTGACTAGTTCCAGTCCTGGGCGGAAGGATGTATTTTCACCAAAACCCTGCAGCCTCTACCAACCCGGAGTCAATACTGCTACCCCACAATGCACTGGACCATGGCCCATCATCYCTCTCTCTCTGATGAGTTGCCCAGTTCCTTGGTTTCTATGTTAAATCATTGTTAGCTACAAGGAAATCTCCAGAACAAGCACGTGTTTAATGATAAGAAATGCATCAAAGGCTACACACACCCAGTCATAAAATAAGTCATAAATCCAATGGACACCCGCTGCGTCAAACTGAAGTAATCAAGTGGCTAATTTCAGTTTCGCAAAGTGTCCCTTTCCCTTGAAAACATCTGCTCATTAGACCCCCCCCCCCAGCTCTGTCCGTGGGCTAACGGCCCAGCTCTGTCCGTGGGCTAACGGCCCAGCTCTGTCCGTGGGCTAACGGCCCAGCTCTGTCCCGTGGGCTGAACGCCAGCTGTCCGTAGGGCTAAAGCGCAGCTCTGTCCGTGGGCTATACCCCCCCGGCCCTCAGCTCGTGTCCGTGGGCTACACGGCCCGAGCTCTTGTCCGTGGGCTAACAGCCCAGCTCTGTCCGTGGGCTAACAGCCCAGCTCTGTCCGTGGGCTAACAGCCCAGCTCTGTCCGTGGGCTAACAGCCTAGCTCTGTCCGTGGGCTAACAGCCCAGCTCTGTCGTCTTACCATTAGTTGTGCCTGACAAATTCTAACATAAAACATTGTTCCTAGCAGACGCTGGATTGAGACTAACCGTGGGACAGAGAATACAGCAAACCAACACCCCCTTCAATGATGCATGCTTCTGAGGGATACATAGTGTAATAACTCAAGACTAATTGCCGGCTGCAAGCGTTTGAAGAAGCCCTACAGTGCTGCCGACTCATCTGTTTTAAAGTGATCAAATTATAGTCTGAAGATTAAGTCGGCCATTTTAAGCACATTCTCCCTTTGTATTCCGCACCGTGGAGAAAAGACCAATAAAAAAAAACTATTCGTTTTATGCAAATGAAGCTGCGCCAAGGGCCATAAACGTGACAGATTGATTACTCTGGAGACTCAAAACTGAGTGGGGGCACGTGCCCTGAGTTCACCCAGTCTCTCCCTCGCTCTCTCTCTCGGGGGGGGATGCTGAACACAGACGCCATTATAAAAAGGTTCATTCAGAGAGCGTTCCTGGTGGTCTTTAATAAAACAGTATTGAGCGGCGGCAGTGGGCCTCTCTCCTCCCACCATCCATCCATCCTCGGCCCCTTCTTTAAAAACAGCAGTCTGGGGAGACCCACTGAAGCCTGCCCACCGGCCTATGACCCTGTCCAGGTGTGCCCCATCACAGAGCCGCCCACCGCCTCAGGTTTCAGTTGGAACAGTTAAAATGGGCCTCTGTTTCTGGGATGTTTGTGAGAGGGGGGGCAGAGAAAGAAGAGGGGAGACAGGAAAAAGGAGGGAGAAAGGAGTGAGAGAACAAAACAGCCATTGCTAAGCCTGTTGGGTGTCCGAGGAGACCTCGTTGAACTTTGTGCTCAGATCTCCGGTTACATCTGCCTGTAGTCCTACACCAGCACAGTGTTGGGGCTAAGCTAGGATACCTCTCCCCCCACATATGTCAGCTAAGACCCAACTCCCTCAACTCATGATTAACTACTCTAAGGTGCTATACAAGCAAAAGGAAAACAGAAAAAATCCACAGGAAATAACGTCATTCCAGCAGAGTTCCTATTATTTTACTCTAAAATCGTTCAATTAACTCTGCAATGAGTGAAATTAACACTCAGTGGTGTAGAATAAGGATTGAGTGTGATTGTGTCATTCTTACTGTGTAGAATAAACACTCAAAACCACACCCATCATTATACTTCCCAGCATGCTCTATTGCAGTTGCAAAATGTGTTCCGTTTCAAAATCTGTTAAGCATRAATCTTATGCAACACAAAGATAAAATAACATTGGATTAGTTTAGAAAAATCTATCTGTTTACCTTATTTCACCTGTTACTGAAATGGTTGTTCCAGTTTAGATGGTTTAGGCAGTTTAATTTACTCATCTTCCTAACCCATCCTTCTGGGGTGAATCCAGGAGGGGTTTCTGTTGTTTTGGTTTTGAGTCTCTACCTATTCTTTTCCCTTTCATACAGTTTTTAGCTGTATCCATTTTGTTTCAATGTGTTAAAAACTGTTGCACTGGTATCTTGCCGTAATATTACTGGTGTAATTGTTTGCATGTTCCTGCTGCCATGTGTGAGAAATGGAGCTCACTCAACAATCTACACTTAGACCTCTGCTCTACAARAAAACAGATTGTTTCTTGTCTAGACTAGGAGTCTACGACAAACCATAATACGAGTGTTTTACAGTCACAAATATTTTTGTCCATCAACAGGGAGTGAATGGATTGTGGCCTGAACCTGTGGTCAGACCCATCTGGAGAGAAGACAACTGAAAACTAGCTGATCATTACACTAGAAGAAACCGCCAAGACAACTCAAATCAAATCTCCCCACCCCATCTCAACTCAAATCTCCCCACCCCATCCCAACTCAAATCTCCCCACCCCAACTCAAATCTCCCCAAATCCAATCATTACCAATGGAACTGAAAGCCACACCTTCATTCCTCTAGAATTAGAAGGAAAAGGGTGGTGTGTGTGTTTGTAGTATGAGTGGAAGACAGGGTGGTTTCATAGGCATATAAAACACAGTAATAATAATCATTTTCACTTGTATAATGCTTTTCATAACAGAAAATAAATCTCAAAGCGCATAAAAAGCTAAATAAATAAAACATTTAAAATTGAGATGGAACGTCTCCATCTGGCTTCGGATGAAAAGCTAGGAGTTGAGACAGTGGAAAGTGGAAAGGCCTTGTAGCTTCAGCGGAGGAAGCATCAATGGTACAGCCAGAGAGAAGCAGTGTGACAAATTGACCCAGAGCGCYTCTCTGGCGGTCAGTTCCTACATAGGACCCGCTCCTCTGTAGGTACCYGTCCTCCATTGCCGAACATGTAGCGGCCACCTGTGTGACGCCACGGCTGCTGAAAAGCGCACAAACAGCCACCACATTTTAGCCGTGGTTAAACGTTGACTTGTAACTTTTTTCGTGCTCAAACTCCTCTTTCTTTTTCTAACAGAAACAGGGTGGGCCTTTGGTGTTTCATCGATGTGTCATTCTGGTCATGCACGCCGCGACCAACGTAGTTAGCGAGCCAGCTAGCTGTAGCGAGCCAGCTAGCTGTAGCGAGCCAGCTAGCTGTAGCGAGCCAGCTAGCTGTAGCGAGCCAGCTAAGCCAGTAACTACTCCAGTATGTGTTGTCATTTCACAGGATTTGTTTTTGAACAGAAGCTGTGGAGAGCGGTAAGAAATGGCCCTTCTGTAGAAAAACAAAAAACGTATTCATCCATTTTTCTTTTGTTTTAAAAGCYTTAAATGACCTGGTATGATAGTGCATTGATCAGTTACACCMTTTAWAGACATAATTKTTTTGCCCAAAGTTGACCTTTAAGAACAGTCCCTGAGCCTCTTCTGCCATCTCTGGARGCAACATGCAGTATTTAAAAAATAAATTAAATCCTGACCGATGAAACCATAAAACCTAGGCTGCATTATTTGAATCCAAAACAGCCAGCTAGCTATAAGCCAAAATGTATGTACTTTACAACTGAGAGTCAAGTCTACGAGATGTAAGTGATCAATCCTCAGAGCAGTCAAACCTCAAATGTTTTTACTACAAATTTGTAGCGAACTCTCTAGCAGCCAACTGGAGTGTTGTCAACACGAGGGAGAGAAAAACCCATGGTTTTCTACCCTGGTTGACAGCCTTGGGAGAAACATATATTTTTAAGGCTCCTGGCTGCCAAGCAGTGCAAAATATAGCTCCTCTTCTCCGTTTCTCTCACTCGCCATCTACCCTCCACACTGCCTTTCCCTTACTACTCTCTTCTTTAGACTGCTGACATGGTTGAGATGCAGGCGTCTTGTGTGTGTGTGTATCAGTGGAGGCTGCGGAGGGGAGGACGGCACATAATGTCTGGAGCTGAGTAAATGGAATCGAACACATGGAAACCATGTGTTTGATACCATTACCACGAGCCCATTCTCCCCAATTAAAGTGCCACCGCGCGCGCGCACACACACACACACACGTGTTCAAAAGTTGAGTCACTTAGTAATGTCCTTGTTTTGAAAGAAAAGCTAATTTTTTGTCCATTAAAATAACATCAAATTGATCAAAAATATAGTGTAAACATTGTTAATGTTGTAAATGACTATTGTAGCTGGAAACGGCAGAATTTTTATGGAATATCTACATAGGCGTACAGAGGCCCCATTATCAGCAACCATCACTCCTGTGTGCCAATGGCACGTTGTGTTAGCTAATCCAAGTTRAGCATTTTAAAAGGCTAATTGATCATTAGAAAACCCTTCTGCTATTATGTTAGCACAGCTGAAAATTGTTGTGCTGATTAATGAAGCAATAAAACTGGCCTTCTTTAGACTAGTTGAGTATCTGGAGCATCAGCATTTGTGGGTTTTATTACAGGCTCAAAATGGCCAGAAACAAAGACCTTTCTTCTGAAACTCGTCAGTATATTCTTGTTCTGAGAAATGAAAACTATTCCGTGCCAGAAATTGCCAAGAAACTGAAGATCTCGTACAACGCGGTGTACTACTCCCTTCACAGAACAACGCAAACTGGCTCTAACCAGYATAGAAAGATTGGGAGGCCCCGGTGCACAACTGAGCAAGAGGACAAGTACATTAGAGTGTCTAGTTTGAGAAACAGATACCTCACAAGTCCTCAACTGGCAGCTTCATTAAATAGTACCTGCAAAACACCAGTCTCAAAGTCAACAGTGAAGAGGCGACTCCGGGATGCTGGRCTTCTAGGCYGAGTTGCAAAGAAAAAAAAACATCTCAGCCATATCAAAGATTAAGATGGGCAAAAACAACAGACAGCATCCCAGAGTCGCCTCTTCACCGTTGAGACAGGTGTTTTGCGAGTACTATTTAATGAAGCTGCCAGTTGAGGACATGTCATCCTACTGCCATCCTCCCAAGTCAAAACAGTAGTTACCTACAGCCATCTTTACCTCTGCACTGTTTTAAGAAYAAGTTGAGCTGTTCACTGCAGCGATAAAGCCAGCCAGCCACACAAACATCCTTCCTTCCCGCTCCCAAGTCGTCCACATGGTCCTCAAATCAGCCTGCCAATACCGCTAAACTGCATTTGCCTTTTAAAATCAGGATTGGAATGATTTTAGTAGCGTATTTTATACTGAAAATATAAAACACAACAAGCTAAAATTAACAATTTTACTGAGTTACAGTTCATATAAGGGAATCAGTCATTTTAAATAAATTCATTAGGCACTAATCTATGGATTTCACATGACTTGGAATACATATATGCATCTGTTGGTCACAGATACGTTTAATATATTTTTTTTTTTAAAGCAGGGGCGTGGATCAGAAAACCAGTCAGTATCTGGTGTGACCACCATTTACCTCATGCAYCGTGACATCTCTTTCCCATAGAGTTGATCAGGCTGTTGACTGTGGCCTGTGGAATGTTGTCCCACTCCTCTTCAAATGGCAGTGCGAAGTTCCTGGATATTGGCGGGAACTGGAACACGCAGTCATACACATCGATGCAGAGCATCCCAAACATGCTCATTGGTGACATGTCTGGTGAGTATGCAGGCCATGGAAGAACTGGGACATTTTCAGCTTCCAGGAATTGTGTACCAATTTTTGCGACATGAGGCCGTGCATTATCTTGCTGAAACATGAGGTGATGGATGAATGGCACAACAATGGGCCTCAGGATCTAGTCACGGTATCTCTGTGCATTCAAATTGCCATCGATAAAAGCTTATTTCTGCCCATACTGTAACCCCACTGCTACCATGGGGCARTCTGTTCACAACATTGACATCAGCAAACCGCCATACACACTGTCATCTGCCCGGCCCAGTTGAAACTGGGATTATTCCATGAAGAGCACACTTCTCTAGCATGCCAGTCGCCATCGAAGGTGAGCACTTGCACTGAATTAAAAAAAAAATATATATATATATATATTATTTTTTTTAAATAGGTTACGATGCCAAACTGCAGTCAGGTTAAGCCCCTGGTGAGGACAACGAGCACGCAAAAATTCTTCATCTGCTGTCTGGTCTCTAACGATCCCGTCCCGTTGGAATACTGCCAAATTCTCTAAAATGACGTTGGAGGTGGCTTATGGTAGAGAAATTAACAAAATTATCTGGCAACAGCTCTGGTGGACATTCCTGCAGTCAGCATGCCAATTGCATGCGCCAAAAACTTGCAACATCTGTGGCATTGTGTTGTGAGACACAACTGCACATTTTTAGAGTGTCKTTTTATTGTCCCCAGCACAAGATGCACCTGTGTAATGATCATGCTGTTTAATCAGCTTCTTGATATGCCACACCTGTCAGGTGGATGGATGATCTTGGGCAAAGGAGAAATGCTCACAAYCAGGGATGTAAACAAATTAGTGCACCAGATTTGAGAGAAAAGCTTTTTGTGCGTACGGAACATTTCTGGTATCTTTTATTTCAATTTGTGAAATATGCGACCAACACTTTACATGTTGCATTTATGTTTCTGTTCAGTGTAAATTGTGGTTGCGACTGCCATAACAAATTGACGCCCCTGTTGCCACATCCTAGGACCTAGAGGATACACCCTGAGGCCTGGGACCAGCTCACAGATATTGCACACTCCTCACCAAGGAACTGCAGTGTATTGCAAGCACAGGCCTGAACTCTGTCTTGCTCCTGTGCTGAAAGTGATTGAGGGCTAGAGCGACGTGGAGCGGCTCTGTGTGTCTGTAATTACTGCCAGGCTGACATTCCTATTTCCTACTGCTCCATAAACTACTGACTTCTCCATGTTTATCATCCAACACCCAGCCAGAGACCCAGCCAGAGGCCCCGATTAGATAATGTTGTAGTCATCGGCAACCATGACAACCATGACAACAGAGGACTGAAACTGTGTCGGTCCCTTCTGATGTCCACCTGTGCTTGGGGTCACTGATACTGGACTGACAAGGGAGGACAAATGACTGATCTCGCCCGACCGAAAGTGTTGTAAAGTCCTCGAGCACCTGGAAAGCTATATAAATCCAGTCAAATATTTGTATTAAGGCCATAGTGTAGTAAGGGGGAACAACTATGAAGGAGAGTGATGCTTTAATATCGACTGAGACCAGAGTGGAACAACGTGACGTAACCTCTTCCTACACGCCTACGCACTGTCCTCCACATTTATAGGATTTGGGTCGATTTAGAGGGGGATGTGTTAACAAATTTTTTCTTTTCTTTCTTTCATTCGTTTGTTTCCATTGCTGAAGTTCGATTTGAAAACACATGGATTTGTTTAGTCTGCGATTAATCTCTTTAATAGCTCTGCAGAGACAAKCCGCCTCCTCATTTGCATGTTTCTTTAAAAAGATATGTCCTTGCCTGTGCCACCCTCTTAATATGGTTTATCAATTAATCTCCCCGACGACTTTGAGACACTGCGATTTCCATTCTTATTGTTTTCAAGAGTTTAACCTGGGTCTGTGTGACCTGTTATGTTTTCTACTCACCAATGATCCTAACAGCCACTTCTTCCTGTTGCCCCGTCACTACGCTGAGAGGTACTTCCAGGTGCTGACGAAAGCTGTGGGGATCAGCGAGTAGGGCACGCTGGTCACGCTATCCCACGAGTCTGTAGAGGGGTCGTAACAGTCCAGGGTCTTGCACCTCTGAGCCCCGAAGTACCCCCCCACCACGTACAGCCGATTGCCCGACGCCACCGCGTGACAGCTGATCCTCTTGGCCATCACATCCCCGAACTTGGACCATTGGAACGTCTCACTGTTGAAGCGGTAGGCCGAGCTGGCCGAGAACTCCGTGTCTCCACCGATCACTACGACGTGGTTGCCTACGACAGCCGCCGCCGTGTAGCGCCAGAGCTGAGGGCAGGAAGCGGGCACCGTCCACCTGTTCTGGACCGGGTCGAAGCACTGCACCTTGGGAAACTTATCTCGGTTGACGCTGGTGCCCCCGAAGACAAACAGCTTGTTCTTGGCCCCCACCACCGCAGCATTGCTAACCCCCTCTCTGAGAGGAGCTACAAGGATCCACTTGTTGGTCTGTGGGTCATACTGCTCCACCTGTTTCAGAGAGACTGACGGAGAGGCTGGGAAGGAGCCGGCCAGAGAGGTGTGTCCACCTACAACGTACAGGATGTGATCAAGCTCAGCTGTCCCGTGTCCGAACCTGGCCACCAGCATAGGCGCGGCTTTAGACCACTCATCATGCAGGGTATCGTAGACCCACATATCTTTGGAGGCCCCGTTCTCAGAGCCCCTCCCCCCAGTCACGTAGACCTTGCAGCCAATGGCGCAGGCGCTGCACTCCTTACGAGGGCTGGGGATGTCAGTTTTCGGGGTGATCTCCTTGGTCTTGTTGTCGATCATGTACACCTTGTCACACATGAAGGTCTGACCACCCAGGAGAAGCAGGGCCTGGCTGACCTTCCTGGGCCTGGCGCAGAACCCTGTCACAATGCCATCGTTCTGGAGGATCCTCATCTTACATCGCACTGCATCCTCCACGATCTCCCGGCCCACTTTGTGTCCCATCACCAGCTCCTCAGAGGCCACGTTCTTCAGCAGGTATGTCTCGGGCAGCAGGGCCAGGCGCACACAGCGCAGCAGCTCCGGCAGGTCACCCAGCCTCCTCTCTATGTCCGCCTTTACCCAGTCTATCACAGCCTCGTACACCAGGCTCTCATCCTCCACCTCCAGTTCCTCGCTGAACACAAGCTCCTGAACCTTGTCTTTAGGGAGACTAAGGAAGTCCTCCGTCTTGTTGAGGGTGGCGAAGTTGGCCAGGCACATCCTCCAGGAGAGCTCGTAGAGCCGCTGGCACTGGCGGGCATCTGACAGCAGCATCATGCCCAGGCAGTTGGACGGTGCCAGGTTTTTCTCTAGGAACTCAGAGCAGGCGTCTCGGATGTCGTGAAACTGGAGCATGTCCCCGGCCTCCAGAAGGGACTCTGCGTTCTCCTCGTTGATGATGACGCGGGCCGAGTAGGCATAGTCTAACAGTAACTCCAGCACCTCTGGGTGCAGCGTGTCGCGGAAGTTGACCTCGGCATCGCGGCTCTCCCTCAGGCCTCCGCTAAACATGGCCTCAAAGTAGCGGCTGCAGGAGGCCAGCACTGCACGGTGGCAAGGGAAGACACGGTTCCCGGCCCTCAGGACCACGTCAGTGAAGACTCTTCGCTTACGGAGCAGGTTGAGCTGGGTCAGGAGGCTGTCCGCATGAGACGTCTTGTGGAATAGCTGGATGTTCATGGAGCCAGAGCTAGAGCGGGACTTCCTGTTTTCATGGTTGCTCACAGACATCTTGGACCTGGAGGGCAAACAAACTAAATGTTATTAAATATATCTACATATATTGTTCTAAAATGTCATTATGAAGTATCAATTTCTTTAGCTTTACAGGCTTGACATGGTCTTGGATATCAAAATATGTTCCGCTCCCTTTAGACTTATTAGGGACATTTAACATTACTAAAATATGTCTAGTGAGCCCTATCGCTCTTCAACATCAGATTTGCAACTTCTGTTTACACTAGCCTTGGGATGTGGTGTGGCCAAAGCCACATTCCTGTTTCATGTGTGAGTAGTTTTGGGGTGGGGGTGCTGTAAAATGAGGGGGGGGGGGCTGGACAAATCTTTTTGCCCATGCTGGAGCTGCAGACTGGTATATCCACTAATACAGGACTATTAAAGCCCAGTGCACTACTTTTGAGATTTTTTTATACCCCCCCTAAAAAACATAATATTTTATGATTTATTGATGCAGCCCCTACTTCCTGCAGCTATGGCATACCTTAAATACCGTAGTATATAGACAAACAAAATAAGGATCGAAATTCAAACTATACAGGAGCTCCTCATCTAAACCATGTTGCACATAGTGCTGCACACTTGATTAATGCAATGATTGACAAATGTGCGGATATTTTAAAGAGCCTTTCATTTTCTATTTGGCTAACAGAGCAAAAATGCTGTCCACCGGTATTAAAGGAAATTCTTGCAAGGACAGCTGTTGTTTTTAATGGAGTGGCTACAGATAAGGAGTTTCTGTATTCCAATTTGCCCAGACTGAAAAATACAGATGTTTTATTTTTACGCCTGCTGCTTGGGGGGGGGGGGGGGGGGCGATCTGTACTTTACTATTTATATTTTGAACAACTTTTACTCCACTACATTCCTAAATAAAATTATTTACTTTTTACTCCTAACATTTTCTCTGACATCCAAAAGTACTTGTTACATTTTGAATGCTTAGCAGAACAGAAAAATTGTCCAATTCACACACACTTATCAAGAGAACATGCCTGGTCATCCCTACTGCCTCTAATCTGGCAGACTCACTAAACACAAATGCTTGGTTTGTACATGTTGGAGTGTGCCCCTGGCTATCTGTACATTTCAAACACAAGAAAAAGTGTGCAGRCTGGTTTGTTAAACATAAGGAATTTGAAATTATTTATACTTTTGATACTTAAATATATTTTAGCAATTACATTTACTGTTGATACTTAATTAGATTTAAAACCAAATACTTTTACTCAAGTCGTTTTTTTACTGGGTGACTTTCACTTTAGTCCTTTTTATGAAGGTATCTTTACTTTTACTCAAGTATGACAATTGGGTACTRTTTCCACCACTGCTGATATGCTGAGCGCTCCGCTTCCGCCTCCTTGATCGCCTTTGTCTGGTCACTGGTGAAGACTACAAACTTCATGTTTTACACAAAACTGTTCTTACTATTGCATCACCTCACTAGGCTTTTAATAAGCACAATGTCATGTTCTTTATTTTTTTCAGGAGGGGAGTAGGCTAAATGCAGCTATTTACATTATCAACATATTCGTACAAACTTTGTCGTCAGTATTCCAAACATAAACACGATACAAAAACAGTCAATCTAGCGATTTCGTGTTCTTAGATGCGGAGTTTACATGCAGCTATTTACTCTCGCCGCTATATCAGCATATGGCGTAACTATGGTACCGAGCGATGCATAACGAATGCGCCCATTTTCAGACTATGTTTTACCCGTCTGGATACAGATATACGTTCCGCTGCATGACAGACACGCAGTCTAATTGGCGATTGTACACGACTTTTTCCATCATCATTGCAAACATTGGATAAGATGCGCAGTAGGCAGACAAGTCGTGTTTTCTTCTTCTTCCAGGAACTACGATATGGCAGCAKCTATAAAAAGATTAGCCCGCATCACACAAAACGTGTCCAAACTATAGGGGGACTGGGCTGTGCAACTACAATATCAGTTAAAACAGACAGAGAATGTTATAGCCTTCATAATATACATGTTTTGGATTGTTCGTTCAAATCGCCAAATGTTATATTTCTGCACAGCTTAAATAAAATACGAGGCAGAGACATAAGCTACATCATCGTGGTTAAAAAGAGGGTTCGTAAAGAGACAAACGTGAAGGGGGGGGGGAGCAGCAGCTACGAATGCGTAAAATAACGTGTGCAGAACGTGATCCGGATCCGTAGTTTTAACAAAGAGGTTTCTGGACGGGCGGGGCGAAAGCGTATCTGTAGCCATGGCCTTGTCTTTGCACTGTAACACTCAGAGGGGGTATGTGGTATAGATGTGGTAGATCTCTCTTTAACAGATATTTTAAAGATGCACTAGTGAGATATCTCTCGGCAATTTCCTGGTTCCTAAAATTCTAAGTATYCCTAATTTCAGTTTGTTACAAAACAATAAAGTATAGTTTAGATAATCATTGTACCATCTAAAACTATATATTTTTTMGAAACGTAACTTAAGTATAGAAATAGCCCACATAGAACAGATCTGCTTCTTAGACTTGCTATCAATGAGAATGACAGATCTATAACACACATGTACATCTATGTGAATTTGGTCAGGTTGCCCAAAAGTGTATTATTGGACCTAGTTTGTGTTGTCAAAGTAGTGTAAAGAAGCCCTTACCCTGCCAGCATAGATGTTAAAGCAAACATTGAAATGTAACCCTGACACTCCCATTCTGAATAAATACAAGCCTTGCCACTAAATGTCATTAGTCTATAAAGCCATTATCTCTTATCAGTAGGATGGATCCGGAAATGAACTTTGGACTTGGAAGATGAAAGGACACATGATAAGGTTTGTGTTTACACACMGGCAACAAGGGAATCAAAAATCATCTGTCAAAATCTACCAGTAATCAATTAATTACTGACAAATGAATAAAAATAGAATTTAATCCTCATTAAATACCTAGTTATATTACATATAACCAGGTGAGGTGAATAAGTATGCTACCTGGGTGTGGACATCCCTTTCCTGGCTTTTATCAGCATTTTACGCCTATGAATCACGATGCCAACCTCCCYTGACTGTTCCCTCCGTAGCTAGCTCATTTTAGACGGTGCCATAGGCAACGCATTCAACTCCCTGTGTAAAACKGAACATCACCTTCAGGCTATAAATTGTCCAAATTGTGCAACACTAAAAGCAAATTAGGTAACTTATTTTTTTTTAAGACTTATTCATAATATTGTTTGATAGCCAAAATGCAATTCAGAATCATTGAATTTTTTCAACAAATTATATACAATTAAATTTTAGTTATTTCAGAAAACATTTAAAAATGCCTGACGAGCAGAGGGAACTGTTTAATAKATTGAAGTATTCACATTTCATGAGGCTTATTTATGTCCCAAAAACAACTGCAAATCAATACATTAATAGAATAAGGGCCAATAATAAAAGGGATAAGAAACATACAAACATTGTGTTTAACCAAACTTCTGAAGCGCAAGGACTCCAACACGACACAGAGTGAAATCCCATTCGTTTTGTGCAGTCTTTTGTGCATACTTATTAGTAGCCGCCAAAGATCTGGACAGTCTTTAAATGTAAACCATGTCCAGCATGCGCTCAGTTTCTTCCGAACTTAGATCAGCCTGGCAAACATACACGGCTACTATTGCAAGCTCCGGATCAACGGATCGGATGTTACAAGCAGCTAGTTATATTTCGGAAGTACAAGAAGTYTCAAACAAGCACGTATCTCTGTGATCGAAACAAATCCTTACCTAAATCGTCTTGGAGCAAAGCAGCAATATCCGACCAAGACACAATGCAATGGGCACCCAACTTCTTCGTGAGTTTAATGTATTAGTTCACGAWATAGCTTTCTAAGTAACGAAGTTCAGACGATGTTTCTCCTAGATAGCTGGAACACTGCTAACCCATCTGTTATATTTCTCTGTGTTTTTAATACACAATAAATGTAAGCGTTTGCAAAGTTGTTCACAGTGCGTCTGCGTTGTAGACAATATCCACAGCTGTAACGAAGCACAAGTTACAGCTCCATACGCTCCTCCTACTCATGTCTATGCATGCTCTCGTCCAATCACAGCAGAGAAGAAAGTTTGAGATTTTCCCCCCTGAACAATTGAATAATAGATTAATATTCAGCTATTTTTTAATTGTATCTTTTTTATTTAACCTTTTATGTAACTAGGCAATTACATATCCATTTTGTGACAGATATTGATAGAAAACATTACCAATACTTAGTCAAGCTGTTTTATCATTGTTTATTCAATATATATGATTTCTTTAATGAAACCGTTTTATAAGGGTTTGCTATACACTTCGATCACCAATATGCTTGCATGTCTACAGACAAAAGAGGTCTATTGTACTACTACTGACTTACATGTACAGTACACATTGTAATGTAAGCTTGGTCAAAGTCCAATAATACAGACTATGGCTCATTGTTTTTTGGAAATTCTTGTAATTTTCTGAAGGATTTAGTATGGTAATCAGGGATGTAGATTAGGGGAATTATAAYTTATTACCGTTCCAATTAGCACACATTTTTGTTATAACACTGAATGGATTTATGCTCAGAGAGTAATCTCTGGAGTTGTACATTAATGCCGAACTCAAAATTCCCCAATAGTATGCCATACCAACAAAACAAATGTGAACACATAGAGAGAGAAACCCAGATAGAGGCAGCCTCTATCAATCACATTTATTTTATTAAGACCTTTTTACATCAGCAATTGTCACAAAGTGCTTTACAGATACCAAACATAAAAGAGCAAGCAATGCAGAGGCAGAAGCACAGTGGCTCGGATAGAGGTGTTACTGTCATCCAATGTGAAGGGTGTTTGTGACGAGGCGGAGAACCCCCCCCCACACCACACACAACACATCACACATGTTCTGATTGCATGGACTAAAGCCACGGGGGGGGGGGGGGGGGGGGGTGTCGTCTAAAGTGCAGAACATAAATTTACCCTAGATGAGTTCATTAATGTAGTCTGCTTATTGGCAAATCTCTTACTGGCATGCTTGTGTTGAAAGCATTCAATAGAGTGGTATATCTATCAAGCTTTAAGGCTGACAGGTAGCCTGGTGGTAGAAGAGGTAGCCTAGTGGTTAGAGCAGGTACCTGGTGTTAGAGCAGAGGTATGGCTAGTGGGTTAGAGCCAGTAGCCTGTGGTAGAGCAGTAGCCTAGAGGTTAGAGAGGTAGCTGGTGGTTCGAGCAGGTAGCCTAGTGGTTCGAGCAGGTTAGCCTAGTGGTTTAGAGGCAGGTAGCGCTAGTGGGTTAGAGCAGGTAGCCCTAGTGGTTAGAGCCAGGTACGCCTAGAGGTTAGAGCCATAGCCCTAAGGATTAGAGCAGGTAGCTTAGTGGGTTAAGGCAGGTAGCCTAGTGGTTAGAGGCAGGTAGCCTGTTGGTTAGAGCAGGTAGCTAGTGGTTAGAGCAGGTAGCTAGTGGTTAGAGCAGGTAGCCTAGTGTTAGAGCCAGGTAGCCTAGGAGGTTAGAGGAGTAGCCTAGAGGTTAGAGAGGTAGCTTGTCGGTTAGACAGGTAGCTAGTGGTTAGTAGCAGGTAGCCTGGTGGTTAGAGCGTTGGGCAGGTAGCTGGTGGTTGAGCGTTTTGGGGCAGGTTAGCTGGTGGTTTAGAGCGTTGGGCAGGTAGCCTAGTGCGTTAAGCGATGGCCCGGTAGCCTGGTGGTTAGAGCGTTGGGCAGGTGCCTGGTGGTTTAGACGCCGTTGGGCAGGTAGCCTGGTGGTTAGAGCGTTGGGCTGGTAGCCTGGTGGTTAAGCGAATGGGCAGGTAGCTGGTGATTTTAGAGCGATGGGCAGGTAGTCTCTGGTGGTTAGAGGGATGGGCTACTGCCATCGCTCTAACCACCAGGCTACTGCCCCGCTCTAACCACCAGGCACTGCCCATCGCTCTAACCACAGGCTACCTGCTCCACGGCTCTAACCACCAGGGCTACCTGGCCATTCGCTCTCTAACCACCAGGCACCTGCCAAACCGCTCTAACCACCGGCTACCTGCCGATCGCTCTAACCACCAGGCTACCAGCCCCAACCGTCTAACCACCAGGCTAACCTGCCCATCGCTCTAACCACCAGGGCTACGCGCCAACGCTCTAAACACCAGGCCTACCTGCCCAGTAACACTAGCTACGCACGTACACCACCAGGCTACCTGCCCACGCCTCTAACGCACCAGGCTACCTGCCAGCGCTCTAAACCACGCAGGCTACCTGCTCTACACTAGGCTAGAGCGATGGCAGATAGCTGGTGAGGTAGAGCGATGGGCCAGGTGCCTAGTGGTTAGAGCAGGTAGCCTAGGTGATTAGAGTGTTGCAGGTAGCCTAGTGGTTAGAGCGTTGGGCTGGTAGCCTGGTGGTTAGAGCGTTGGGGGGCAGGTAGCCTGGTGGGTTTAGAGCGTTGGCAGGTACCTGGTGGGTTTAGAGGATGGGCAGGTAGCCGGTGGTTAGAGCGTTGGCAGGTAGCCTAGTGGTTTAGACGTTGGGCAGGTAGCCTAGTTGGTTAGAGCGATGGGCAGGAACAGGAATTTGTTCTTAACTGACTTGCCTAGTTAAATGTGTACAAATATTATATTTTTAAGATAACTGAAAACAAGGGTTTGAAAATGTTACCCCCGCGCTTACACGAGGGATGTTATGAGCGGCATTTACATAAACAACCTTTAGAGATTCTTTAAGAGAATCCGTTGAGGGAATCAAAGAGTCGATTCCAAGATTGGTTGAAACTCCCATCAACAAAGGAGTGATGGGATTCTGAATTACAGCCGGAACAGTTCGACCTCTTCACACGCAGCTGTTGACTGACAGAGAGGGACACAGAATGGAAATGTGTGAGCCCGGTGTCCATATCAGAGCATCAGACCCAGGCAGCTGGTGGGGGGAAACAGGTCCAGTCTTCTTTTGTGGGAACACAAACACAGGTCCCAGGTTCTTTGGTGGGGAACACAACACAAGTGCAGGTCTCTTTTGTAAGATCAGTTGAGGTGAGAAATATAGTCAGACAGGCAGGCAGAGATATAGACAGGCAGAGATACAGACGAGACAGAGAGAGAGAGAGAGAAGAGAAGGAAAAAAAAAGAAGAAAAAAAGGATAAATCGAAAAAAACAAGAATAGACGAAAGGAAAATAAGAAAAAAAGAATAAAGAGAAAAAAGAAGATAAATAAAGTATGATGATGAAACAAAAGAGAAAGATGACATAAAAAAGAAAAAAGAAAAAAAACAAAGAAAAAATAGAAAGAAAACAATTAAAAAGGAAAGAATAATAAGAAAGGAGAAAAAAAGAAAAAAAAGATAAAAGTTATAGAAATGAATAAAATAAAAAAAAATAGACAACAAAGAAAAAAGTAAAAGAAGAAGAAAAGAGTAGAATATAATGTGAAGAAGAAAAGAGTAAAACAAATAAAACAAAAAAAAAAAAGAAAAGAAAAAAAAAGAAAGGTAAAACAAAAAAAGAAAACAGACTAAAGACAAAGCGAAAAAAGAAGTAAGAAGGAAAAAAGAAATAAAAAAAAGAGAAAAAGAAAAAAAAATAAAAAGGAAAATAGAGAAAGAGAGAGAAAAAAAAGAAAAAAGAAAAAAAAAGAAAAAGGAAGAGAAAAATGGAAAAAAAAGAATACAAAGAAAGTAATAGAAAGAAAGACAAGAAAATAAAGAAAAAAGACAAATAAAGAGAGAAAAAAAAAAAAAAAAAAAGAATATAAAGAAAATAACAGGAATATACAAAAAACAAAGAAAAAAAGAAAAAAAAGGAAAGAGAGAAAAAGAAGAACAAATGAAGCAGAAAAAAAAAAAAAAAAAAATAAAAAAAAATAAAAAATGAAAAAGAAAAAGAAGAAATAAAAGGAGAATAATATAACATGGAACATAGAAGAATAACAAAGAAATAGAAGTAAAGAGAAAAAAGGGATAAAAATATAAGAAAAAAAATGGAAAGAAAATGAAAAAAAAAGAAAATAAAAGAGATAATAAAAAAACGAAACAAATCAAATAAATAAAAATAAAAAGAAAAAAAGGAAAAAAAAAAAGACAATGAAAA